>NW_027513375.1:1500000-1798714 GCF_048772815.1 Callospermophilus lateralis
ACATTAGATTCAAGTGGGTTATGAACTCCCATTTTAACCCCAAATACAGATTGCAGAATCACATCAGTTACACATCCACATTTTTACATAATGCCATATTAGTAACTGTTGTATTCTGCTACCTTTCCTATCCTCTACTATCCTCCCTCCCCTCCCCTCTCATCTTCGCTCTCTACCCCATCTGTTGTAATTTAATTCTTTCTCTGGATTTTTTTCCTTTCCCCCTAAAATTATCTTTATTTTTATTGTTGGTTGTTCAAAACATTACATAGTTCTTGATATATCATATTCCACACTTTGATTCAAGTGGGATAGTAAGGATAGGAAAGGCAGCAGAATACAACAGACACCAGTATGGCAATATATAAATCAACGGAAGTGTAACTGATGTGATTCTGCAATCTGTATACAGGGTAAAAATGGGAGTTCATAACTTAAATTATCTTATATGTAATTTTGTATATCAATGAAGGTCTCTTTCCATTTCCATGCAATTTCCCTTTTCTCTCCCTTTCCCTCCCACCTCATGTTTCTGTATAAAGTTGATCTTTTCCTCCTGCTCTTCCTGCCTGCTCTGTTCATAGTTGTTCTCATTATAACAAAGAAGACATTTGGCCTTTGATTTTTTAGGGATTGGCTAGCTTCGCTTAGCATAATCTGCTCTAATGCCATCCATTTCCTGGCCAATTCCATGAGTTTGTCATTTTTAGTGCTGCATAATACTCCATTGTGTATAAATGCCACTTTTTTTAATCCCTTCATCTATTGAAGGGCATCTGGGTTGGTTCCACAGTCTAGCTATTGTGAATTGTGCTGCTATGAGCATCGTTGTGGCAGTATCCCTGTAGTATGCTCTTTTAAGGTCCTCAGGGAACAGTCCGAGAAGGGCAATAGCTGGGTCAAATGGTGGTTCCATTCCCAGCTTTCTCAGGAATCTCCATACTGCTTTCCAAATTGGCCGCACCAATTTGCAGTTCCACCAGCAATGTACAAGAGTACCCTTTTCCCCACAACCTCTCCAGCACTTGTTGTTGTTTGCCTTCAGAGTGGCTGCTAATCTTACTGGAGTGAGATGGTATCTTAGGGTGGTTTTGATTTGCATTTCTCTGAATGTTAGAGATGGTGAGCATTTTTTCATGTACATGTTGATTGATTGTATGTCCTCCTCTGAGAAGTGTCTGTTCAGGTCTTTGACCCATTTGTTGATTGGGTTATTTGTTATCTTATTGTTTAATTTTTTGAGTTCTTTGTATACTCTGGATATTAGGGCTCTATCTGAAGTGTGAGGAGTAAAAATTTGTTACCAGGATATAGGCTCCTATTTACCTCTCTTATTGTTTCTCTTGCTGAGAAAAAACTTTTTAGTTTAAGTAAGTCCCATTTGTTGATCCTAGTTATTAACTCTGTGCTATGGGTGTCCTATTAAGGAATTTGGAGCCCGATCCCACAATATGTCGATTGTAACCAACTTTTTCACTTTAAGGCGCAGAGTCTCTGGTTTGATATCAAGGTCTTTGATCCATTTTGAGTTAACTTTTATGCATGGCGAGAGGAAGGGATTCAGTTTAATTTTTTTGCATATGGATTTCCAGTTTTCCCAGCACCATTTGTTGAAGATGCTATCCCTCCTCCATTGCATGCTTTTATCCCCTTTATCAAATATAAGATAGTTGTAATTTTGTAGATTCGTCTCTGTGTCCTCTAATCTGTACCATTGGTCCACCTGCCTGTTATGGTACCAGTAACATGCTGGTTTTGTTACTATTGCTCTGCAGTACAGTTTGAAATCTGGTATCACTATACCTCCTGATTCACACTTCCTGCTTAGAATTGCTTTTGCTATTCTGGGTCTTTTATTTTTCCATATGAATTTCATGATTGCTTTATCTATTTCTACAAGAAATGCTGTTGGGATTTTGATTGGCATTGCATTAAACGTATAGAGAACTTTTTGTAGTATCGCCATTTTGATGATGTTAGTTCTTCCTATCCATGAACAGGGTATTTTTTTCCATTTTTTAATGTCTTCTTCTATTTCTCTCTTTGGGTTTCTGTTGTATTCATTGTATAAATCTTTCAACTCTTTTGTTAGACTGATTCCCAATATTTTATTTTTTTTGAGGATATTGTGAATGCAGTGGTTGTCCTCATTTCCATTGCAGAAGATTTGTCACTGATATACAGGAATGCCTTTGGTTTATGAGTGTTCATTTTATATCCTGCCAAATTGCTAAATTCACTTATTAGCTCTAGTTGTTTCTTTGTACAACCTTATCGGTCTGTTAGATATTTTATCATATCATCTGAATATGTGATAATTTAAGTTCTTCTTTTCCTATTTTTTAGCCATTAATTTCTTTTGTCTGTCTAATTGCTCTGGCTAGTATTTCGAGGACTAAATTGAAGAGAAGTGGTGAGGGAGGGCATCCCTGTCTTGTTCCAGATTTTAGTGGGAATGCCTTCAGTTTTTCTCCATTCAGAATGATGCTAGACTGAGGCTTAGCATATATAGCTTTTACAATGTTGAGGTAAGTTCCTGTTATCCCTAGTTTTTCTAGTGTTTTCAACATAAAGGGATGCTGAACTTTGTCGAATGCTTTTTCTGCATCTATTGAGATGATCATTTGGTTCTTATGGTTGAATCTATTGATGTGGTGAATAACATTTATTGATTTCTGTATATTGAACCAGCCTTGCATCCCGGGGATGAATCCTAATGATCATGGTGCAAAATTTTTTTGATATGCTTTTGTATTCAATTCACAAGAATTTTTTTGAGGATTTTTCCATCTGAGTTCATTAGAGATATTGATTTGTAGTTTTCTTTTATTGAAGTGTCTTTGTATTGTTTCGGGATCAGGGTGATGTTGGCCTCATAGAATGAATTTGGAAGAGCTCCTTCTTTTTCTATTAATTGAAATAACTTGAGTAGTATTGGTATTAATTCTTCTTTGAAGGTTTTGTAAACCTCTGCTGTATATCCATGTCGTCCAGGGCTTTTCGTGGTTGTAGTCTTTTGATGGATTCTTCAATTTCCTCTTTTGTTATTGGTCTGTTTGAATTGTGTGTATCTTCCTGACAATCTGGGCAATTCATATGACTTAAGAAATTTATCAATATCTTTTCTATCTTCTAATTTATTGGAATATAAGATTTCAAAATAATTTCTAATTATCTTCTGTATTTCTGTAGTGTCCATTGTGATATTGCCTTTTTCATCCCGTATGTTAGTAATTTGAGCTCTCTCTGTTCTTCTCTCCGTTAGCTTGGCTAAGGGTCTGTCGATCTTATTTATTTTTCAAAGAACCAACTTTTTGTTTTATCAATTTTTTAATGTTTTTTTTGTTTCAATTTTATTGATTTCTGCTATGATTTTAATTATTTCTTGCCTTCTACTACATTTGCTGTTGTTTTGCTCTTCCTTTTCCAGGGCTTTGAGATGAAGTGTGAGCTCATTTATTTGTTGGTTTTTGTCATTATTTTGAGGAATTACCCCCAGGAAATGAATTTCTCTCTTTAAACTGCTTTCATTGTGTCCCATAGATTCCAATATGTTGTGTCTGTATTTCCATTCATCTCCAAGAATTTTTTGATTTACACCTTTATGTCTTTTGTAACCCATTGATCATTCAGTAACATATTGTTCATTTTTCATAAGATGTATGATTTTTCCATCCTTCTTTTATCATTGATATCCTGTTTCATTCCACTGCAATCAGATAAGTTGCATGGTATTATCTCCACACCTTTATATTTACTAATAGTTGTCCTATGGCATTATATATGATCAATCTTTGAGAAGGATCCATGTGCTGTTGAGAAGAACGTGTATCAACTTGGTGATCGTTGATATATTCTATATATGTCGGTTAAGTCTAGGTAATTGATTGTGTTATTGAGTTCTATAGTTTCTTTATTCAGCTTTTTTATGGAGGATCTGTCCAACGGAGAGAGCGGTGTGTTGAAGTCACCCATAATTATTGTGTTGTGGTCTATTTGTCTCTTGAACTTGAGGAGAGTTTGTTTTATGAATGTTTCAGCACCATTGTTTGGTGCATATATATTGATAATTGTTATGTCTTGTTGGTGGATGGTAGCTTTTAATAGTATGTAGTGTCCTTCTTTATCCCTTTTGTTTTACTTAGGTTTGAAGTTGATTTCATTCGATATGACTATGGCCACTCCTGCTTACTTCGGGGGACCATGTGAGTGGTTTGATTTTGCCCAACCTTTCACCTTCAGTCTGTGTATGTCTTTTCCTATCAGATGAGTCTCCTGAAGGCAGCATATTGTTGGATTTGTTTTTTTAATCCAGGTTATTAGCCTATGTCTTTAATTGGGGAATTTAAGCCATTAACGTTTAAGGTTACTATTGAAATATGGTTAGTGCTACCGGTCATGCTTGTTTATTTATTTATTTTAATATGGATAGTTTTTCCTTTTTGGTTATTTTTTTTCATTCCCTTTACTGAGTTACCTCCCACTGTTAGTTTGGCGTGCTGTTTTTTAATTCCTCTTCTTGTAGTGTTTTGCTCAAGATGCCATTCAGTGCTGGTTTTCTAGATGTGAATTCTTTTAACATTTATTTATCATGAAATATTTTAATTTCATTGTCAAATCTGAAGCTTAATATTGCTCGATACAGTATTCTTGGTTGAAATCCAATATTTTTTATCGTTGGAAATACGTTGTTCCAGGATCTTCTCGCTTTCAACGTCTGTGATGAAAAATCAGCCGTTAACCTAATTGTTTTACCCATGAATGAAATCTTCCTCCTTTCTCTCGTAGCTTTTAATATTCCCTTTTTGTTCTGTATGTTGGATATCTTCATAATTATGTGTCCTGGAGTTTCTGTATTATGGTTTTGAATGTTTGGAGTCCTGTAGGCTTCCAGGACTTGGCAATCCATTCCACCTTTCATATTTGGGAAGTTTGCTAAGATTATTTCATTCACTAAATTATTCATTTCTTTGGATTGATGCTCTATGCCTTCTTCTATTCCAATGACTCTCAGGGTTGGTTTTTTTATGACATCCCATGTCTCTTGAATAGATTGCTCATGCCTTCTAAGCATACTTTCTGTGTTGACAATATTCTTTTCAAGTTGATAAACTTTGTCTTCATTATCTGATGTTCTGGCTTCTACTTGATCTAGTGTATTTGTAATATTCTCGTTTGTTATACTCTGGTTTCTCTTCTGATCATATAAATCTTTTGCCTTTTAATATTCTCGTTTGAGTTTTTAATTTGTTTTATGGTTTCCTGCATTTCTAAAATTACTGTTTGTTTTATTTTCTAAATCTCTATTTCGTGATAGAGCTCGTTCTTTGACATTTGAATTTGCTTATTTAATTCGTTTTGAAAATATACGTTCATTGTTTGAACTTGCTGTCTAAAGTCTTCTCTAAGATTCCATTCCATCTGAGTTAGGTATGCCTTGACTTCTTTCTCTTTCCATTTTTCTGGTGCCTCTAGGTTCTCCTTTGTATTTAAGTTGTCCTGCATTGTTTGTGCTCCTTTTTCCCTTTGTTTTTTTCATGGTGCTCAAGTTACTTCCCAACTCTGTTTGACTGCTGTGTTTCTGTTTTCTCCTTTAAATTTGTTTTGGTTTTTATATTTCCACTATCTCTCCTTTGTTTTAGGAGACAATGTTTTGAGATGTTGGATTTAATTGTGATATAAGATAAATTCATTGGTTTCATTAAAGGCCTTCAGATTTTGATGGCATATAGAGAACTAAGGTTTGGACTTAAGATTTTATGTAAAGATCGGTTGATTTGATTGTATGGAGGTTCGGATACGTTAGCTTCTTTGGGGGGTTACTCAAATGCAGTCGGATATTAACAAGAGAATAGACAGGAGTACTTGGGGGTAGTTAAGGTCTTGGGTGGTCTATACACCTATTCGTAGTATTCATCTATTTGCATTTAGTAAGTTATATGTAGTCTGGTTGTTCATGCTGTTTAATTGTAGCAATCTGTCATAACCTGGCAATGCTGACGTCAGTTTTACAAGATGTTGGCTGCTGGCTTCATTGGTGGACTTTAAGTTGTGCGGGATAGAACTGGACCGCTTCCTTCCTTCATCTCAATCCCTGAACTCATCCCAGAGCTCAGAGAGGGCACAGCCAGCAGGACTCCACAGAATCCGTAGTGCCGTTTCTCTCTGCTTGCTGGTCGCTTGTCGGCGGCACCTTGCCGTCTGTAGCCACGGGGCGGGCCGCAGGGCGGGCGGTAGATCAGTCAGCCTGGATCTCTGGTCGCACCGTTGGCTCGCATTTGAGACTCAGTAACAGGTCCTTGGTGATGGAAATCCTTCCTCTAGGTTTCGGTGCACCCCAATTTAGCTGGAAATTCCTAACAAGATAGCTTTTTGTTGTTCTAACCCTCTATTCACCTGTGCAGTGATGTGTTACACGGGGTGTGATGCACTCTATTCGCGGCCATCACTCATTCTTGTTCTTATATTTGCTGTATATTTTCACTGATGTCCATATCAAGAAATGCCCTAAACTATTCATAAGCCTTAAATCAGTATACTAATCATTATTCTGCATCCTCCTAGTTCACCCAAATGACATGGTGGAGTTCATTCCTGGAGAAAGCATGGATCAAGAGGCCCCATCAGAAGCCATGGTAAGGTTGCTTATCTTCTCTGAAATTCAAGTGTTGCTCTTTAGTATCTCTTTCTCTTGTAATATGATATGGTTTCCTGGAGATGACATACACAATTTCCTGAGTGTGCAGATTCTCATTAGGGTGTCTGTTGCCAAATGAGACCTCACTGAAGGCAATATAACAAGAAACAGTATAAACTACACACCGTATAATAACAAGCTTTGTGCCTGGATATGATTTTCCATCCTGGTCATCAAATTCCTTAATTATCACCTAATATAGACCTGTGACACAAATACCCTAGAAAAGCTTGTGTCATTTGGTGAGAGTACATTTGCTATCTCTTCCCTTGATTTGCACACATTCTCATTGAATATTTGAATGTCACCAATAAACAAAAGACTTGGGCACACAGGTCAAATCATGGCTTGATGTTCATAGTGACTCCTTTTCTGTATTCACAGGAGGAATCAAAAGGATCCATAATAGGTATGTATCCTGGGCTCACTCTCTTCCTGTTGAAAATGTAGATGATGCCCAGGGTCAGAGAGTCTTCCTTCCTTTTGAGTGCAGAGTCTCAGTGATTCCACTACTTCCTTGAGAATGACAAGTGATGGGTTTGTTGTCTAAATTGATTTAAAAAATATCTATGGGCATTCTGCATATTTCCTTGAAGCACCTGTGTGAGTTGAGCAACATGGTTAGGTCAATGAAAGTTTTATACATGTGTCTCTGTGTGCATTCATGCAACATGATTCTGAATGTGACTTTTTGTTCGTTTTTGCACATTTGTTTGTTTCTTTAGATATATACATGCCAAGATGCCAATGTCCACATGTTTAAACAAAAAAAGCCATCTCCATTAGATCATGATTTTGTATATGTGTAAATAGATCAAACTGTAAACTTTCCATGTGTACAGTTCATTCCACACCAATACCTCAATTAACATGCAAAACATCTCCCATCAAAACCCAGAAAATTTTCATGACACTCTATAAAGAAAAAGCTCCACTTCATTCCTGTCACTGCACCAGTAGCAACTTCATTTAATAGCAAACCTCACCTGTCAGTAGGTCCTATATTTAATCAGTGCATGTGATTATTCACAACACTTCACTCATGAAAAATTTTCACTTTCATATACATTTATTGTGAGAGGTGTCAGAATTCATCTTCCAATCCCCATTCTAGGCAAAAGTTTCTGGACAAGGCCAATCATTAACAGTGACCCTCAGTTTCACCAATGCACTATGCTCACTTATGTTGGGCATCTGTGTCAGAGGAGATGCACAGGCCAGATATTACTATAACTAAGGAAGGTCTTTCTTTGCATGTTCCAACTGACACTGGAAGCTACCTTTTTGTGTGATTTTTGTAGACACTACTTTGTAGAAACATGTTTTAACTGGATGGGTTTTCATGGGGACAGATCAGCACAATTTCAATTCATCCAGTTACAGACCAAAAGTTGGGCTGTAGTGAAGATCCAGCTCAGCACAGCAGTGGTGTCCGATCCCTAGTTTAGGTTTGTGCTGCCCCTTTTGTGGCCTGCAGGATATCACATTGACAGTATATATGATAGGTCTTTATACTGTCAGTCTCATATGCTGTTTGGGTCCCTCTATTCATACATACATGAATAATGACACTCACTGGTCACTGTGAGGGTAGAAGAACTGCGGTCATCATTCCTTCTCATCCCTGAACTCCTCCCTGGGCAGAGTGTCTTCATCTTAGTCCATGACATCATTTGGTAAATACAACTATGTGCTAAGATCTCACTTGTTCAGCATGTGGGGCTCTACAATAAACCAGGTATCCACCTGGGATCTGACCAGGACCAGTCAAAATCAGTTGGGACGTTAAGAAGTTAGCATTTGTCCAAGCTTTTCACACACACTTCTCATGAGCTCTATGTGGGAAATGCTTGACTTTGAGGGGAGCCATCAGGATCGTTTTTTTTTTTTTTTATTGGTTGTTCAAAATATTACAAAGATCTTGACATATCCTATTTCATACATTAGATTCAAGTTGGTTATGAACTCCCAATTTTACCCCAAATACAGATTGCAGAATCACATCAGTTACACATCCACATTTTTACATAATGCCCTATTAGTTACTGTTGTATTCTGCAACCTTTCTTATCCTCTACTATCCCCCCTACCCTCTCCTCCCATCTTCGCTCTCTACCCCATCTACTATAATTCATTTCTCTCCTTGTTTATTTTTCCATTACCCTCACAACCTCTTATATGTAATTTTGAATAACAAGGAGGGTCTTCCTCCATTACCATGCAATTTCTCTTTTCTCTCCCTTTCCCTCCCACTCATGTATATGTTTAATATTCATCTTTACTTCCTGCTCTTCCTCCCTGCTGTATTTCTAGTTGCTCTCATTATTTCAAAGAAGACATTTGGTATTGGTTTTTAAGGGATTGGGTAGCTTCACTAAGCCTAATCTGCTCTAGTGCCATCCATTTCAGTGCAAATTCCATAATTTTGTAATTTTTTGTGCTGTGTAATACTCCATGTTGTATAAATGCCACATTTTTTTGTCCATTCATCTATTGAAGGGCATCTGGGTTGGTTCTACCGTCTAGCAATTCTGAATTGTGCTGCTATGAACATCGATGTTGTAGTATCCCTGTAGTACGCTCCTTAAGGTCTTCAGGGAATTGTCCGAGAAGGGCAATAGCTGGTCAAATGGTGGTTCCATTCCGGCTTTCCCAGGAATCTCCATACTGCTTTCCAAATGGGCTGCACCAGATTGCAATGCCACCAGCAATTTTCAAGAGTACCCTTTTCTCCACATCCTCTCCAGCACTTTTGTTGTTTGACTTCAGAATGGCTGCCAATCTTACAGGAGTGAGATGATATCTTATGCTGGTTTTGATCTGAATTTCTCTGAATGTTAGAGATGATGAGCAATTTTTCATGTACTTGTTGATTGATTGTATGTCCTCCTCTGAGAAGTGTCTGTTCAGGTCTTTGGCCCATTTGTTGATTGGGTTATTTGTTTTCTTATTGTTTAATTTTTTGAGTTCTTTGTATACTCTGTATATTAGGGCTCAATCTTAAGTGTGAGGAGTAAAAATATGTTCCCATGATGTAGGCTCACTATTTACCACTCTTATTGTGTCTCTTGCTGAGAAAAAACTTTTCATTTTAAGTAAGTCCAATTTGTTGACTCTTATTAATAACTTTTGTGCTATGAGTGTCCTATTAAGGAATTTGGAGCCCGACCCCAAAATATGTAGATGGGAGCCAATTTTTTTTCTATCAGACGCAGAGTCTCTGATTTGATATCTAGCTTCTTGATCCACTTTGAGTTAATTTTTGTGCATGGCGAGAGGAGGGTATTCAATTTCATTTTGTTGCATATGTATTTCCAGTTTTCCCAGCACCATTTGTTGAAGATGCTATCCTTCCTCCATTGAATGCTTTTTTCCCCTTTATCAAATATAAGATAGTTATAATTTTGTGGATTTGTCTCTGTGTCCTGTAATCTGGCTATTGGTCCACCCGCCTGATTTGGAACCAGTATCATGCTGTTTTTGTTACTATTGCTCTGTAGTACACTTTGAAATCTTGTATCACTATACCTCCTGATTCGCACTTCCTGCTTAGAAGTGCTTTTGCTATTCTGGGTCTTTTGTTTTTCCATATGAATTTCATGATTACTTTATCTATTTCTACAAGAAATGCCATTGGGAGTTTGATTGGCATTGTTTTAAACCTATAGAGAACTTTGGGTAATATCGCCATTTTGATGATGTTAGTTCTTCCTTTCCATGAACAGGGTATATTTTTCCACCTTCTAAGGTCTTCTTCTATTTCTCTCTTTAGGGTTCTGTAGTTTTCATCGTATAAATCTTTCACCTCTTTTGTTAGGTTGATTCTCAAGTATTTTATTTTATTTATTTATTTTTTTGAAAAAATTGTGAATGGGGTGGTTGTCCTCATTTCCATTTCAGAAGATTTGTCACTGATATAAAGGAATGCCTTTTATTAATGCATGTTGATTTTATATTCTGCCATTTTGCTCAATTCACTTATTAGCTCTAGTAGTTTCTTTGTACAACCTTTTTGGTCTGTTAGATATGTTATCATATCATCTGCATATGGTGATAATTTAAGTTCTTCTTTTTCTATTTTTGTGCCGTTAATTTCTTTTGTCTAATTTCTCTGGTTAGTATTTCGAGGACTAAATTGAATAGAAGTGTTGAAAGAGGGCATCCCTGTCATGTTCCAAATTTTAGAGGGAATGCCTTTATTTTTCCTCCATTCAGAATGATGCTAGCCTGAGGCTTAGCATATACAGCTTTTACAATGTTGATGTAACTTCCTGTTATCCCTAGTTTTTCTAGTGTTTTGAACATAAAGGGATGCTGAATTTGTTGAATGCTTTTTCTGCATCTGTAGATATGATCATGTGGTTCTAATGGTTAAATCTATTGATGTGGTGAATAACATTTATTGATTTCTATATATTGAACCAGCCTTGCATCCCGGGGATCAATTCTACTTGATTATGGGGCACAATTTTTTTGATATGCTTTTGTATTTGATTCGCCAGAAATTTATTGAGGATTTTTGCATCTAAGTTCATTAGAGATATTGATCTGTAGATTTCTTTCTTTGATGTGTCTTTGTCTGGTTTTGGGATTAGGGTGATGTTGTCTTCATAAAATGAATTTGGAAGAGCTTTTTCTTTTTCTATTTCTTGAAATAACTTGAAAAGTATTGGTATTATTTCTTTTTTGAAGGTTTTGTAAAACTCTGCTGTATATCCATCTGGTCCAGGGCTTTTCTTGGTTGTTAGTCTTGTGATCGCTTCTTCAATTTCCTCCTTTGTTATTGGTCTATTTATATTGTGTGTATCTTCCTGACTCAATCTGGGCAAACCATATGACTTAAGAAATTTATCAGTAACTTCGCTATCTTCTATTTTATAGGAATATAGGGTTTCAAAATAATTTCTAATTACCTTCTGTATTGCTGTAGTGTCTATTGTGATATTGCCTTTTTCATCTCATATGTTAGTAATTTAAGCTCTCTCTCTTCTTCTCTTCATTTGCATGGCTAAGGGTCTGTCAATCATATTTATTTTTTCAAAGAACCAACTTTTTGTTTTATCAATTTTTAATGGGTTTTTTTGTTTGTTTGTTTCAATTTGGTTGACTTCCGCTCCAATTTTAATTATTTCTTGCCTTATACTACATTTGCTGTTGTTTTGCTCTTCCTTTTCTAGGGCTTTGAGATGAAGTGTGAGCTTATTTATTTGTTAGTTTTTTCATTTTTTGAGGAATGACTTTCAGGAAATGAATTTCCCTCTTAAAACTGCTTTCATTGTGTCCCATCAATTTCAATATGTTGTATCTGTATTTCCATTCATCTCCAAGAATTTTTTGATTTACTCCTTTATGTCTTTTGTAACCCATTTATCATTCAGTAACCTATTGTTCATTTTCCATGAGATGTATGATTTTTCCTTCCTTCTTTTATCATTGATTTCCAGTTTCATATCACTGTAATCAGATAAGATGCATGGTATTATCTCCGCACCTTTATATTTTCTAAATGTTGTCCTATGGCATAATATATGGTCTATCTTTGAGAAGGATTCATGTGCTCCTGAGAAGAACGTGTAACCACTTGATGATGGTTGATATATTCTATATATGTCGGTTAAGTCTAGGTTATTGATTGGGTTATTGAGTTCTATAGTTTCTTTATTCAGCTTTGTCTGGAGGATCTGTCCAATGGAGAGAGCCGTGTGTTGAAGTCACCCATAATTATTCTGTTGTGGTCTATTTGACTATTGAACTTGAGGAGTGTTTGTTTTATGAATGTTACAGCACCATTGTTTGATGCATACATATTGATAATTGTTATGTCTTGTATGTGGATGGTTCCTTTTAATAGTATGTAGTGTCCTTCTTTACCCCTTTTGATTAACTTAGGTTTGAAGTTGATTTTATTCGATTTGACTATGGCCACTCCTGCTTGCTTCGGGGCACCATGTGAGTGGTATGATTTTTCCCAACCTTTCAGCTTCAGTCTGTGTATGTCTTTTCCTATCAGATGAGTCTCCTGAAGGCAGCATATTGTTGGATTTTTTTTTCCATCTAGGTTATTAGCCTATGTCTCTTAATTGGGGAATTTAAGCCATTAACGTTTAAGGTTACTATTGACATATGCTTAGTACTAACCTAATATGCTTAGTACTAACCTCATGCTTTTTTTAATTTATTTTATTATGGCTAGTTTTTCTTTTTGTTTATTTTTTTCCTTCCCTTTACTGAGTTACCTCCCACTGTTAGTTTGGGGTGCTGTTTTTTAATTCCTCTTCTTTTAGTGTTTTGCTAAGGTTGCCATGCTGTACTGGTTTTATGGCTGTGAATTCTTTTAAGTTTTTGTTTTTATCAGGAAATATTTTTGTTTCATTGTCAAATCTGAAGCTAAATTTTGCTGGATACAGTATTCTCGGTTGGAATCCATTATTTTTTAGCAGTTGAAATACGTTGCTCCAGGATCTTCTCGCTTTCAACGTCTGTGATGAAATATCAGCCGTTAACCTAATTTGTTTACCCCTGAATGTAATATGCCTCCTTTCTCTCGTAGCTTTTAATATTCTCTCCTTCTTCTGTATGTTGAATATCTTCATAATTATGTGTCTTGGAGTTGGTCTATTACGGTTTTGAAGGTTTGGGATCCTGTAGGCTTCCCGGATTTGGCAAGCCATTTCATCATTCACATCTGGTTAATTTTCTAGGATTATTTCATTCAATAGATTGTTCATTCCTTTGGTTTGAACCTCTATGCCTTCTTCTATCCCAATGACTCTCACGTTTGGTTTTTTTATGACATCCCATTTCTCTTGGATAGATTGCTCATGTCTTTTAAGCATCATTTCTGTGTTGACTATATTATTTTCAAGTTGATAAACTTTGTCTTCATTATCTGATGTTCTGGCTTCTGCTTGATCTAGTCTATTTGTAATATTCTCGTTTGAATTTTAATTTGCTTTATCGTTTCCTGCATTTCTAGGATTACTGTTTTTTTTTTTTTTGAAATCTCTATTTCGTGATAGAGCTCGTTCTTTGACATTTGAATTTGCTTATTTAATTCATTTTCAAAATATACGTTCATTGTTTGAACTTGCTGTATAAACTCTTCTCTGAGATTCCATTCCATCTTAATTAGGTATGCCTTGACTTCCTTCTCCATCCAATTTTCTGGTGCCTCTAGCTTCTCTATTGTATTTAAGTTGTCCTGCATTGTTTGTACTCTTATTTTTCCCTTGTTATTTCATGGTGCTCATGTTACTTTCCAACTCTCTTTGACTGCTGTGTTTCTGTTTTCTCCTTTAAATTTGTTTTGGTTTTTATAGTTCCACTATCTCTCCTTTGTGTTAGGAGATGATGTTTAGAGATGTTGAATTTAATTGTGATTTAAGGTAAATTCATTGGTTTTATTAAATCCTTCAGATTTTGATGGCGTATAGAGAACTGAGGTTTGGACTTAGAATTTTATGTTAAGGTCGGGTGATTTGCTTGTATGGAGGTTAGTATATGTTAGCTACTTTGGGGTGTTACGCAAATGCACGCGGATATTACCAAGAGAATAGACAGGAGTACTTGGGGGTAGTTAAGGGCTTAGGTGGAGTATAGACTTGTTCGTAGAATTCATCTATTTGCATTTGATAAGTTATATGTAGTCTGGTTGTTCATGCTGTTTTATTGTTGCAATCTGTCGGAACCTGGCAATGGTGAAGTCAGCTCTTCAAGATGGTGTCCGCTGGCTTCCTTGGTGGATTTTCCATTGTTGGGGATAGAACTGGACTGCTTCCTTCCCCAATCTCAAACCCCAAACTCAGCCCAGAGCTCAGTGAGGGCACAGCCGGGAAGACTCCACAGAATCCGTAGCGCCATTTTTATCTGCTTGATGGTCGCTTCTCGGAAGCACCCCACTGTCTGTAGCCGCGGGGCGGGCTGCAAGGCGGGCGGCGGATCAGTCAGCCTGGATCTCTGGTCGCACTGTTGGCTCACGTTTGAGACTCAGTAACCGGTCCTCTATGATGGAAATCCTTCCCCTAAGTTTCGGTGCACCCCAATTTTGCTAGAAATTTCTAACAAGATAGCTTTTTGTCGTTCTAACCCTGTATTCATCTGTGCAGTGATGCGGTACACTGGGTGTGATACACTCTATTCGCAGGCATCTCTCATTCTTGTTCTTATCTTTGCTGTATATTTTCACTGATGTCCATATCAAGAAATGCCCTGGACTATTCATAAGCCTTAAATCAGTATACTAATCATTATTCTGCATCCTCCTAGTTCACCCAAATGACATGGTGGAGTTCATTCCTGGAGAAATCATGAGTCGAGAGACCCAATCAAAAGCCATGGTAAGGTTGCTTATCTTCCTCTGAAATCCAGTGTTGCTCTTTAGTTTCTCTTTCTCTTGTGATAGGATATGGTTTCCTGGAGATGACATACACAATTTCCTGAGTGTGCAGATTCTCATTGGGGTGTGTGTTGCCAAATGAGATCTCACTAAAAGCAACATTAACAAGAAACAGTATAAACTACACACTGTATGATAACAAGCTTTGTGCCTGGCTATGGTTTTCCCTCCTGGCCATCGAATTCCTTAATTATCACCTAATATAGACCTGTGACACAAATCCCCTAGAAAAGCTTGTGTCATTTGGTGAGAGTACATTTGCTATCTGTTCCCTTGATTTGCCCACATTCTCATTGGATACTCGAATGTCACCAAGTAAACAAAAGACTTGTGCACACAGGTCAGAGCATGGCTTGATCTTCATAGTGACTCCTTTTCTGTATTCACAGGAGGATTCAAGAGGATCCATAATTGGTATGTATCCTGGCCTCACTCTCTTCCTGTTGCAAAATGTAGATGACTCCAAGGGTCAGAGAGTCTTCCTTCCTTTTGGGTGCAGAGACTCAGTGATTCCACTACCTCCTTGAGAATGAAAAGTATGGGGTTTGTGGTCTAAATTGATTAAAATAAATCTATGGCCATTCTGCATATTTCCTTGAAGCACCTGTGTGAGTTGAGCAACGTGGTTAGGTCAATGAGGGTTTTATACATGTATCTCTGTGTGCATTCTTGCAACATGATTCTGAGTGTGACTTTGTGTTCGTTTTTGCATATTTGTCTGTTTCTCTAGATATATACATGCCAAGATGCCAATGTCCACATGTTTAAACAAAAAAAGCCATCTCCATTAGATCATGATTTTGTATATGTGTAAATAGATCAAACTGTAAACTTTCCATGTGTGCAGTTCATTTCACACCAATACCTCAATTAACATGCAAAACATATCCCATCAAAACCCAGAAAATTTTCATGACACTCTATAAATAAAAGCTCCACTTCATTTCTCTCTCTGCACCAGTAGCAACTTCATTTAATAGCAAACCTCACGTGTCAGTAGGTCCTAGATTTAATCAGTGCATGTAATTGTTCAGAACACTTCACTCATAAAAAATTTTCACGTTCATATACATTTTTTTGTGCGAGGTGTCAGAATTCATCTTCCAATCCCCATTCTAGGCACAAGTTTCTGGACAGGGCCGATCCTTAACAGTGACTCTCAGGTCCACCAATGCACTATGCTCACTTATGGTGGACATCTGAGACAGAGGAGATTCAAAGACCAGAGATTAATTTAGATAAGGAAGGGCTTACTTTGCATGTGCCAACTGATACTGAAAAATACCTTATTGGGTCTTTTTGTAGACACTACTTTGTAGAAACATGTTTTAACTGGATGGATTTTCATGGGGCCTGATCAGCACAATTGCAGCTCATCTAGTTACAGAGCAAAAGGTGGGCTCTATTGAAGGTCCAGCTCAGCACAGCAGTGGTGTCCGATCCCTTGTTTGGGTCTGTGCTGCCCCCTGTGTGGCCTGCAGAATATCACAATGACAGTATATATGAAACGTCTTCATACTGTCAGTCTCAAGTACTGTCTAGGTCCTTCTATTCATACATACATGGATACTGACACTGACTGGTCACTGTGAGGGTAGAACCACTGTGGTCATCATTCCTTCTCATCCTAGAACTCCTCCCTGTGCAGAGTGTCTTAATCTTAGTCCACGTCATCATTTGATAAATGCAACTCTGTGCTAAGATCCCACTTGTTCAGCATGTGGGGCTCTACAATGAACCAGGAATCCACCAGAGATCTGACCAGGACCAGCCAGAATCAGTAGGCAAGTTAAGATAGCATTGTGTCCAAGCTTTTCACACACATTTCTTATGAGCTCTAGGTGGGATGTACTTGAATTTGAGGGGATCCATCTGGATCTTAATGTTGACTTTGTTTATGTCGATTCCTCAGGCCCTCAGAGAGTTCCTGGCACTTTTCACTTTTGCATGACTCCACAGTCTACTTATAAATGAGGAGTATGAGGAGTGAGAACATGCTAGCAAACTGCTGTCCACGGAAACCCGGGGGAAGGAAATTCTTGTCTGCTTCATCTTTGAACTCCTGGTCTTGGCCATCCAAAATAACAGTATTTTTAATTTAATTTTAATTTTTATACGAAACTTTCAAAGTGGCCAGTAGACCCATGTGGATAAAGCAGAGGACATTCCCATTCCCTCTGGACCGCTGCTCTGATGATGGCACAGTGTATGTTCTGTGAGTCTATATTCCTGAAACTGTTGGCATCACAGTTTGCATGTCAGCTTGGTCTGTTTGAACGAGAAAGGGATAATGTCCCAATGGAAGAAAGTAGATAAAATTTGACTCCTTACAGCTCCACTCTCTCATTAGAAGGTGTGCAATTGTTTGCAGCATCCTGTTTGAGGCCTCTGACTCCCCAGAACCCAGAGAGGGTCTGAGAACCCAGAACAGAGATGTAGATGATCCTGACTATTAATATTAGTATCACTATATTTTTCTTTCCAATAACGAAACCCAGAAACTGAATAAATTATACAGGTGGGTGTGTTTAGCTTACAGTTCTGCAGGTACAAGAGCATGGCACTAGCAAACACTTTTCTTTAGTGAATACCCTCTTAGCTGCATTGCGTGATTGGTGGTGTCTGCAGGGATGCAGGTGCAGTAGAGAGACATCACATGGCAAGACATGAAGCCAGCAGGGATCAGTTGATTCTTTTGCTCTTCTTATATAACAGGATCTAACAAGGGTTTGAGAAATCTGTATTCTTACTTCTGACTCTCATACCGTCAAATGTCCTCACCACCTCCAAGCAGGCCCTTCCTCACACAGATTTCACAAATCTCTTTGTGGCCATACTGAGCACCAAGCCTCAATCACACAATCCAGTGTGGGATAAAAAACATCCAACCCTAGCAACCATCATAAGCTTAGTTTTGTAGAAGAAAGAATGAGTCAATCTTAAGTAACTCAGTTGATGATGTCTGTGTCTCTAAAGGTTGGACATGGAGCAAAGATTATGATTCAAGCTGTGACGAGGGAGAGCCTGCAGGTAGGAACAGCACTTGGGGTATGACAAAATGGGAAAGGTTTCATGGTAAGATTTGAGTTCACCTACTCATGTGGGAAATAAGGAATGGGAATAAAATTGAGAAAACAGAAATATGTATTATTTTCATAAAAAGAAGGGTTAGTAGACCTTCTGACATTCTGTTCATAAGAAGACAACTTTTGCTTTGAAAGGTAAACACAATCTTCCATGTTAAGTCCCATTCTGTCCTAAATTTGCCTCTAATAAACATCAAGTAGCCTGGCTTTCATTATTGATTATTTTTTTGGCATTGTGCATGAAAGAAATAAGATCTGCACTTTAGGTTTGACCCAAAAGGTAAAGAATCTAGTGGGACATACTTTCTTAGAAGCACTTTGCAAACCTGTAATTGAAGCTCTCACTAGTGATAAGTAGTGAGTAAGAAGTCACAATTCCCCTCTGAATGTTATCTTTTTAGAGCAGCACTTTCTCTTCTGTGTTTTGTCTATTTCTGGTCGAAAATGAACTCCCAAATGGGGGCAACTTAAAGAAAATTGTTTCTGTGCACCCTGGACAGGCCACTGTGTTCTCCTGTAAAAGAGTGGGGAGAAGTTCCTCCGTGAACATGTTTCTAACCTCCAGTCTTTGTCTAATTCCCAAGCACTTGGACTAGGGAAAATCTGAATTTGCTTGTACTTAAGAGGCCTAAGTCCAGAAAATCAGGAAGACTGTGGCTGTCTCTTGGAAGAACAGGATGACACAGAATCCCTACCAAGTACAATGGCAGAATGTGAACTGGTGGAAAAGATCTTTTGGGATGCTAGATCTATTTCTCATTGCAGAGGTGAGGTGATGGAGACCAGGAGACAGGAATGCAGACAAGAGGAAGAATGGAGAGCTTTGACTGTGCATTCTAGAACACCAGGAGCAGGAGCAACTTAAGTTCTCACCTTGAATTTAACTCTGCCTTTCCTTTTTTTAAGGCCACATCATGACCATCACGGCAATAGTGCACAAAGAAAACATAGAAAGCGATTCAGAGGATGAGGAGGAGGACAAAAGGACAAGAAATCTGCAAGTAATTGATTTTCTATTGGTTTCTCTTAATTATTCTTTCTTATGTAAAAACTCTGTAGATTTTCCATGTTTCATCTTTCCCACATTTTATGACTTTTCTAAAGGTGCTTTCCTCATCCAGATCTTTGAGGTCCTTGGACCTTCAATGTTTGTTAAATCTCTCTGCACTAACATTCTTAGTCTTTATCTGCTTTTTTTTACCACAAGCAACACCACTGAATCATGCTGAGTAATACTGCATACCCATATACTGAGTTTGAGTTGTAGGGAGCATCAGAAACACTGAGTTGTTGCCTGATACATGAGACACCAACAATCTGGTTCTGGTTTACTGACCACTGAATAGCTGGGTTCTGACTTTGCTGGCTCTGGGCATGCATGAATGTATCCTTCCTTTCCTAGGTCAAGATTATGCAATTGGAATGTAGGTCCCTTAACATGAATTGTTTCCAGGGGCCCTCTCCTGATTCAGTATATGGGCTTAATGCAGCAAAGGCGATAAAGCAGTTTAGGAAGAGGAAATGTGAGTCTGGAAAGAATGGGAAGGAGAGCAGAGGTCATATCAGTCCACATATTCTCCTTTGCTTTCTCAAGTTTCTTTGTTGCACTTTTTTGCAATCCATCAGAATCAATTAGAGCACTGAAGATTCTATAGTTGCATGGGACCATGGCCATGCAAGAGAAGGTACAATTTGGTAAAAATCAGTGCAGGAAGCTCTCTGAGGAATGGCATTACAGAGGGTAGGGCTGGAGGAGCCAGGGACCTTGCTCCACCCTGTGCCATCACAGATGCTGCTCTTCAGGATTCCAGATGTATGCTACTCAGCCTTTACACCCAGATGTCTTAGAGAACTCTTCCCATTGCCTCATGTTCACTCTCTAGGAAAGCAGCGTCAGAAGGATCTGAAGGTGAATATCCATGAGAATTTCCTTCTGAGGACCTTCATAGACACTCTTCCCACAGACAACACCCTCAGCTTAAGTCAGCATACCAGTCTCAGTGCTTCCTGCCCAGACCCCAGGAGAGATCAGGGTCCAAGTTCATCTTGCATTTCCTGAGGACAATTGTGGTTCTGGCCACTCTCTGTGGCCAGCAACTCATCCCAAGTGATTTTTTTTTACCTTGTTCTGTTTTACAGACCCCATAAGACACCAGGGAGAGCAGAGACTTTGGCCCTGGAACACAGGAGAGATGATACCTGCAGTGCAGAGCAGCTGAAATTAACCTGTAAGACTCGGAGCAGGAGCTTGTTTTTCATTTCCAATGACATAACTCTTTATATTATATAGAATTTTCAGACTTATATGTTCTTTGTTTAATAATTTTAATATTAGTATTTCATGTCAAATTTTTCTATTAAATTATATTTAATGGTAACAGTTGCTTTTAAAATTCATTATGTATAATAAAACACACTTGGGAAGAGAGGTGGGGGGGAAAGTGAGGGAGAAGTGGAATTGCACGGAAGATGGAAGGAGACCCTCATCGTTATACAGAATACATGTATGATGATGTGAGGGAAAAAAAAGAAGTATGTCACATTAGATTGGGAAGAGAGAACTGATGGGAGGGGAAGGGAAGGTAAGGAGGGAAAGGAAGGTCAGCTGAATAAAACAGACATTAGTATAGCTGTATGCATATTCATGACTGTATGACCAATGTGATTCTGCAACCTGTACACTCAGAAAAATGAGAAATTATACCCCATCTTATTCAAAAATATGATATGTCAATATCATTGTACTGTCATGTTTAACTAGTTAAAACAAATTTTAACAACACACACACTAAAAGAGGAATATGTTCCTGAGGCAGATCTTGATGAATTACAAAGATTTTACCTGGTAACTTCTATCACCATTACTCCTCTCCTCCCATACTCCTCAGTTTGCTTTTTTGGTTGTTTTTTTAGATTGGTATTATAACATTCACAAAATTATTGATGTGGGTGAATGGATGCAATAAAGAATCAAATAATTAAATTACAAGCTAAATTAAATCCCAACTAAATTTCATAAGTGTTTAATTAATTTATCCATTAATTAGCTAACTGAATCTCAAGTCAAAACACCCAACATAAGAAAGGGCTGGGAAACAATTGGCAATATTCATTTATGAAAAATTGTGGTTTTACATTTTATATCCTTTTTTCAATTAAGAACAATATTTTTTGTAATGTATCACATACATATAAAACAAGTTGGAAAACATACATTACAAACTTTTAACAATGGCTTTAAATACATTAACTGACATGTTTCTCATTGGAAATAGGTTGCTTGCTGTATATATATAGTGCATGAAAACTACTGATATAATAAAGTCTAGACAAAATATAATTGTCTGCTCTATGGTAACATATGAGCATCACTCTAATCTAACCATGCTAAAAGTTACATAATACTGTAAAAAATGTCTTAAAATCTATATACTTTAATAAGAAATAAATTCAATAAAGAATGATAATACAGGGACTGGGGATGTGGCTAAGTAGTAGAGTACTTACCTCACACATGTGAGGCCCTGGGTTTGATTCTAAGCACCACACACAATAAACCAAATATATAAAGGCATTGAGTCAATTTACAATTAAAAGTATTTTTTAAAAAAAAAGAATGATGGTGTTGGGTTGTAGCTCAATGGTAGAGCACTCGCCTCGCATATGTGAGGCACTGGGTTTGATTCTCAGCACCTCATAAAAATAAATAAAGGTCTATTCATAATTTATATATATATATATATATATATATATATATATATATATATATATATGAAAAAAGAATGATAATACTGAGAACCAAGGCATTCAGATTTCAAAATTCATGCTTCTTTTTCAGGTGATCCGATATTTTGCCAACTAAGTTTTCAAAATTTGATCTAAGCCAACATTACTCATATATGTTACACATCTATTATTTCATAAATTTACTTTCCTCATGAAAGACCTTTGATAAACCTCCAAAATATTTAGGTTAATTATATTTGAAATGGAGCTGAAAGAAATACTGGTATCAAATAAATATATTTGAAATGGAGCTGAAAGAAATACTGGTATGGTTTTTCACTGTGACCTCAAGTATTTAAGTATTACAAGTTATTCAACCAACACAACAAAGTTAAAATCATAATGGCACAGCATGTATTGTAAATAAATCAAAACAAAAGAATGTGTAACACAAAGACAGAGCAGTGGCACATTAAAGGAGAACTAGCTGAATACAAAAAATTGACTACTGCAGAGCATAAAATTAAAACGGTTTAAGTGAGACAAGGTGATGGAGAGGTCAAAATGAAGGTGACAACCGATGATTCTGCTGACCACTGTTGTCCAGAATGGAAATTATAAAATCATATTTTTAAAAACTTTGATAGGTATACAATTATCTCCAGAATTAAAAAAATAAAGATTTCCAATGCATCTGCCTTCTCTGAATAGAATAAAGCTCTAAGTTTGTCTGTCAACTGATGTTTTGATCACACATAATTTTTACCTCTGAATTTTTTGGGTTGACAATGATGACTGTAACAACCAAAATTAGTCCATGATTTCATGTTGTTAAAAACTTTTTAAAAACTTACTACTCAGATATTAGAACAGTTATCAATTTTTTTAGAATATCAAATTTGTCAAATTTTCATTGAGGTCATGTGGCACACATCATTTAATTCAAAGCCACAACTCATTTGTCCTCGTGATATCTTCTTCACACACACACACACACACACACACACACACACACACACACACACACACACATTTCTTCATCAGCAGTCTTGTATAGTAAAAGTGTCTAGTTTTTGTTCATTTTTTAATGCAATACACTTCTATCTACAATTTCATTACATGCATACAACAAACAGGAAATTATGGGTTTTTACATCCTTCATGATAATTTTATATACAGGGAGATTTAAAACAGTACTTCAACAGTTTGCCTAGTAATGTATTGTATCTTCTTCAATGATTGTATCTTCTTCTCAAATTTTAATAAGGAGGTATAAAATACAGGTTCAATAATTTAAAATCAAGTATCCATCTTTTAAAAAATAGTGTTGCAGCATTGTGTTTGCATTACTTTTAAAACTTTTTAAGTTTCTCTCTCATGGCACAATCTTCTAATACTTCATATATGAGAGGAAATTTTTTAAAAAATTGCAACTTCTGCCCCTGGAAGGGCTCTGTAGTGACTGAATGGCATATGAATTTTTATTGATTTTATATATTTACGTATACAACAGTGGAATGTATTCCAATTCTTATTACACATATAGAGCACAATTTTTCATACCTTTGTATATTAAGTATGTTCACACTAATTCATGCCTTAACACAAATACTTTCTGGGGTTTTTTTGCATTACAATTCTTATCCCACATATATACCACATTTTTTTATATCTCAGGTTGCATATAAATTATGTTGACCCCCAATTCAAGTCTTCATACATGTACTTTGAATAATGATGTCCATCACATTCCACCATCGTTTCTAATCCCCTGTCCCTCCCTTTACCTCCCACTCCTCTTTCCTATGTAGAATTCATCTAATCATCCCATGCTCCCCCTCCCTACCCCACTATGAGTCAGCCTCCTTGTATCAGAGAAAACATTTGGCATTTTTTTGTGTGTGTGTGGATTGGCTAATTTCACTTAGCATTATCTTCTCCAACGCCATTCATTTACCTGCAAATGCCATGATTTTATTCTCTCTTATTGCTGAATAAAATTCTATTGTGTATATGTGCCACATTTTTAAATCCTTTCATCCACTGAAGGGCATCTAGGTTGGCTCCACTGTTTAGCTATTGTGAATTGTGTTGCTATAAACATTGATGTGGCTGTGTCCCTGTTGTATGCTGCTTTTAATTCCTTTGGGTATAGTCCAAGGAGAAGGGATACCAGAGTCAAATGGTGGTTCCATTCCCAGATTTCCAAATAATCTCCATACTGCTTTCCATATTGGCTGCACCAATTTGCAGTCCAACCAGGTATGTACGAGTGTAGATTTTTCTTCACATCCTCGCCAACATTTTTGTTGTTTGTCTTCATAATAGCTGTCATTCTGACTGGAGTGAGATAATAACTTACATTTGTTTTTTTTAGAGAGAGGGAGAAAGAGAGAGAGAGAGAGAGAGAGAGAGAGAGAGAGAGAGAGAGAGAGAGAGAGAGAATGAGTATATATATATATTAGTTTTCAGTGGACACAACATCTTTTTTTGTTTGTGGTGCTGAGGATCGAATCCAGGCAGCACGCATGCCAGGCGAGCGTGCTACCGCTTGAGCCACATCCCCAGCCCAAACTTAAAGTAGTTTTGATTTGCATTTCTCTAATTGCTATACATGATGAGCATTTTTAAAACATATTTGTTAATTGATTGTATATCCTCTTCTGAGAAGTGTTTTTTCAATTCCTTGGCCCATGTGTGGATTGAGTTTTTTGAGGTTTTTTTTTTTTGTTGTTGTTGTTTTGTTTTTTGTAATTAGGTTTTTGAGTTCTTTATATATCCTAGAGATTACTGCTCCATCTGATGTGTGAGGGGTAATAATTTGGTCCCAGGATGTAAGCTCTCTGTTCACCTCACAGATTGTTTCTTTTGCTTCAAGAAACTTTTTGGTTTGATTCTATCCTATATATTGATTCTTGCTTTTAATTTTTGTGCTATAGGAGTCTTGTTAAGGAAATTGGGCCTAATCCCACATGATGAAGATTAGAGCCTACCTTTTTATTCTATTAGGCACAGAGTTTCAGGTTTCATTCCTAGGTTCTTGATCCATTTTGAGTTTAGTCTTGTGCAGGTAAAAGATAAGGGTTTAATTTCATATTTTTGCATATGGGTTTCCAGTTTTCCTAGTACCATTTTTGAAGATGCTCTCTTTTCTCCAGTGCATGTTATTGGAACCTTTTTAAATATAAGATAATTGTAATTTGGGGGGTTACTCTCTGTGTCCTCTATTCTCTATCATTGGTCTACAAATCTGATTTGGTGTGAATAGCATGCTGTTTTTGATACTATTGCTCTGTAGTATAGTTTAAGGTCTGGTATAGTGATGCCACCTGCTTCACTTATCCTGCTAAGGATTACTTTAGCTATTCTGAGTCTCTTATTTTTCCATATGAATTTCATGATTGCTTTTTCTATTTCTATGAGGAATGCCATTGGAATTTTGATGAAAAATGCATTAAACATGTATAGTGCTTTGGGTAGTATAGTCATTTTGATAATATTAATTCTGCCTAACCAAGAACAAGGTAGATCTTTCCATCTTCTAAGGTCTTCTTTGATTTCTCTCTTTAGGCTTCTGTAGTTTTTATTATACAGATCTTTCACCTCTTTTGTTAAGTTGATTTCCAATTATCTTATTTTTTAAGTTATTGTGAATGGGGTAGTTTTCCTCATTTCTTTCTCAGAGGATTTGTCACTGATATACAGAAATGCCTTTGATTTATGGGTTTGATTTTATATACTGCTATTTGAGGAATTCAATTACTAGTTCTAGAAATTTTCTGGTGGAGGTTTGGGGGTCTTCTAGGTATAGAATCATATTGTCAGCAAATAGTGCTAATTTAAGTTCTTCTTTTTCTATGTGTATTCCTTTAATTTCTTTCATCTGTCTAATTGCTCTGGCCAATGTTTCAAGAACTATGTTGAATAGAAATGGTGAGAGAGGGCATTCCTGTCTTGTTCCAGATTTTAGAGGGAATGCATTCAATTTTTGTCTGTTTAGAATCATGTTGGCCTGAAGTTTAGCATAGATAGCCTTTAAAACGTTGAGATATGTTCCTGTTATCCCTAGTTTTTCTAGTGTTTTGAACTTAACTGGATGTTGCATTTTGTCAAATGCTTTTTCTGTGTCTATTGCAGTGACCATATGATTTTCACCTTTAAGTCTATTGATGTGGTGAGTTATATATTTTTGATTTCTGTATGTTGAACCAAACGTGCATCCCTGGGATGAATCCCACATGATCATGGTGCACAAATTTTTTGATATGTTTTTGCATTAGATTTGCCAGAATTTTATTGAGAAATCTGCATCTATGTTCATTAGATATATTGGTCTAAAGTTTTCTTTTTTGAAGTGTCTTTGCCTGGTTTGGGGATCAGGGTGATATTGGCGTCATAAAATGAGTTTGGAATGACTGCCTATTTTACTATATCCTGAAACACATTGAAGAGTGTTGGTATTAGTTCTTCTTTAAAGGACTTGTAGAACTCACCTGTGTAAACATCCGGTCCTGGGCTTTTCGTGCTTGGTAAGCCTCTGATGGCGTCTTTTATTTTCTCACTTGATATTGGTCTGTTTAAATTGTTTATATCTTCCTGACTCAATCTGGGCAGATCATATGACTTAAGAAATCTGTTAATGCCTTCAATGCCTTCGATTTTATTGGAGTTTAAGATTTCAAAATAATTTCTAATATTCCTCTGTATTTCTGTAGTGTCAGTTGTGATATTACCTTTTTCATCACTTATGCTGGTAATTTGAGCTCTCTCTTCTCTTCATTAGCGTGGCTAAGGGTCTATCAATTTTATTTATTTTTTCAAAGAACCAACTTTTTGTTTTGTCAATTTTTCAATTGTTCCTTTAATTTTGATTTCATTGATTCCAGCTCTAATTTTAATTATTTCTTGTCTTCTTTTGCTTTTGCTACTGATTTGTTCTTCTTTTCCTAGGGCTTTGAGATGTAGGGTGAGGTCATATATATTTTGACTTTTTTTTTTAAGAAATAAAGTCCATGCAATAAACGTTCCTTTTAGTATTGCTTTCATAGTGTCCCAAAGATTTTGGTATGTTGTGTCTATGTTCTCATTTACTTCTAAGAATTTTTTAATCTCCTCCTTGATTTCTTCTGGAAGTAGCATATTGTTTAGGCTCCAAGTGATGGAGAAAATTTTGTTTTTTATTTTGCTGTTGATTTCCAATTTCACACCTTTATGATCCAATAAAATGCATGCTAGTATCTCTAACATTTTGTATTTGCTAAGAGTTGCTTTGTGGCACATTGCATGGTCTATTTTAGAGAAGGATCCATGTGCTGCTAGAGGAAAGTGTATGCACTTGGGGCAGGTTGAAATATTCTGTATATGTCAGATAAGTCTAAGTTATTGATTGTGTGATTGAGTTCTATAGTTTCTTTATTCAACTTATGTTTGGAAGATCTATCCAGTGATGAGAGAGGTCTGTTAAAGTCAACCAAGATTATTGTGTTGTGGTCAATTTGACTCTTGAACTTGAAAAGAGTTTGTTCGATGATTATAGCTGCACCAAGTTTTGGGGCATATATATTTATGATTGCTATGGAATATTGGTGTAGGATTTTTTGAGCAGTATGTAATGTCAATCTTTATCCATTTTGATTAACTTTGACTTGAAGTCTACTTTATTTGATATGAGTATTGAAACCCCTGCTTCCTTACACAGTCCATGTGAGTGGTATGGTTTTTCCAAACCTATTACTTTCATTCTGTATATGTCTTTTCATATCAGATGAGTTACCTTTAGGCAGCATATTGTTGGGTCTTTTATTTTATCAAATCTGCAACCCATAACTTTTTTGTTGTTGTTGTTGTTGTTGAGTATGAGCCATTAACATTTAGGGTTACTATTGAGACATGGTTTGTATTTCCAGCCATATTTGCTTATTTTTGTTATTTAACTTGACTTGATTTTCCTTTTTGATTAGTTTTTTCCTTTACTGCATACCTCCCTCTGTTGATTTTCATTGCTGTTTTTCTTTTCCTGTTCATGAAATATTTTGCCAAGGATGTTTTGTAGCACCAGTTGTCTAGTTATAAATACTTTCAACTTTTGTTTATCATGGAAGGTTTCTATTTCATTTTCAAATCTAAAGCTTAATTTTGCTGGATACAAGATTCTTGATTGGCACCAATTATCTTACATAGCTTGATATATGTTATTCCAGGATCTGGTAGCTTTCAGGGTCTGGGTTAAAAAATCTGCAATTATCCCAATTGTTTGGGATAATTAGCTTTTTATTAATTGTGTATATAGGTAGAAGAATGATACATAATTTTAACATTTTGCTTTATTTTTAATATCATTTCCCCCCTTAACATCTGCATTTTTTGTGTGTGTTGCTAAGGTTGTAACCCAGTACCGTGCACACTATGCACACATGCTTTACCATTGAATTGTACCACCAGTCCAAAATTTTAACTTTAGATTGATCAGTTTTATGCCTTCATGTCCAATGTTATTTTTCCCATGGTTGAATTTAGGTAGTCCTTTCTGTTGCTCTTAACAATACTAAAAGTGGACACAAATATGGATTCTTTGAAGATTGCTTTGGTAAAGTAATTGGTTATTCAAATCCACAGTCTTATCAAGTTAACAAATAAATAAATAAACCCTCAATTGAAGACCCATTACAGTTTTAAAAAATCTTTATTTGGGACACATAAACCTTACTTAGGAGATATTCATTCTTTTCAATATAACCTAATTTTATTTTGCTTTCTTCTCATGTGAAAATCTCAGAATGATAAATTAAAATATTTTAAAAAATTCCCTCCAGTTCTTGAAGAAAAACATTATAAACCATGCATACATCTGAAATAAAACATGAGAAAATAATGATTGATAATGCTGAAAATGGAGTTTTGAGATGAACCAAAGTTTCTCAGTTTGCTGATTGCATCTGTGTGCTTGTCTCATAAATTTTGAAGACAAAAATTTGTTTAAGGAAGAAGAAATAGAACTCCCATCATTTGGTATGAGGAATGATACCAGAAAAAAAAAACTCATTTTAGTGTGCCAACTTAGAAGTTTCCTGATGGTTTTGGGCAGAACATGGAGCAAAATGCATTTAGAATAGGCTTTGGAAAAGGCATCCTGACTACCATATGGTTTCACTTTCATCCTTTCAGTGACCCATCCTTTTTTCTTCAAAAAGGAATTTGTTGAAGGTGTTCCCACAAGTGGGTTTCAAGGTCTTTTACATTTGAAATAGGCCTTGATGGTGCCAATTAATATATCTTCCAGTTAGACTCCAGGTGTTGTTGAGTGAGGCCCATTATCCTGATTACATGGTCATTATAATATCTATTCTATTTTATACTTATTCACTGTGAACAGAGAATCCTAGATTTGGATATGTGAACAGAGAGCTAGAAAACTAGGGGTTTATTCTGAGTCCTATGGAGAGCTCAGCTGAAGTTGTGCATTTCAGAATTTTGTTCTGGATTTGAGATATTGCTTCCACTACATTTAAAAATCTTAGGACTCATGAAGAGAATGAGTTAAAAGCCAGCATCATCAAATTAATGAGACCCTAAGAAACTCAAAGGGGCCCTGTCTCTAAATAAAAATATAAAAAATGGGTGGGGATGGGAATCAATGGATGAATGCCTCCGGGTTGAATTTCTGGTACTTAAAAGAAATCAACACACACACACAAAAAAAAAAAACACACACACACACACACTCACTTACACACACAAAAATAAATTAAATAAATAAACAAACAAACCCTCGTGAGCAACAAGCCCTAAATCAGCAGCCTCTCTCATTCAGGAGTACAACAAATGGATTTGGGCTTCTCTCCTGATAATTATTCCAGTCTTCTCCACACAATCTGGGACATGCTGGACTCATGGCACATGGATGCTCACAAAGGGCTTCAGAAAGTAGCTGAAAACACCATACAATGATGGAACAAAATGCCAAGGTTTTCAACTGCCAATCTGAGCCTCACTAGACTAGTCAGAGGGAGGTGAAGGCTAAGCTTCCACAGAGTGACCCTGTGGTCACAAGACTCTGGAGAGGACAATGAGGAGTCACTAGCCACAACTCCCAGTTTCCACCATTGCCACTCATGTCAGCTTTAAGCCACCTTCCTACCCAGTCTCAAGGTAGCAAGGCACACTTACCATTTCCTGGCTTTCAGGGTCCTCATCGTTCTCCCTGTGGTTTTTTTTCAGATTCTGCATAGAACAGTCACCTGGGCTCCAGATCCAGGACAGACGAAGCCTACAAAAAGATTGAAAAAATGGCGAGCTCCAGACACCAAGGGAACAGAAGATTGTGGAAGCCCTTCCCCTCATCACCGGCTGCGTGAGGATTGGACAGTTCTCACCTAAGAGACTGATTGGTCAAGGCTTCAGGCACTGCCTCCAACCTGAGCCAAGTGGGCACAAAATCAAAGTCTGAATGACAGGCTGCTCCATTGTCATTGTTAACCAACTACAGATCAGGGCTGAGAATATAGCTTAGTCAGTAGAGTGCTTTTTTTTCTCATATAAGGCCATGGATTCAATCCCTTGTACTACACGCATACTCTCCCCCCCAAAAAAAAAAATTGAGTAAAGGACTTTGGAACTAGGGTTATGGATCAGTGGTAGAGAACTTCCCTAGCATGTGTGAGATACTGGGTTGAACACCCAGCACCGCATTAAAAAGCCAACCTAGAGGGGATGTGGCTCAAGCGGTAGTGCACTCGCCTGGTATGTGGGCAGCCCAGGTTGGATCCTCAGTACCACATACAAACAAAGATGTTGTGTCCGCCCAAAACTAAAAATATTTTTGAAAAGCCAACAAACTACTAATGGTACTGTGTCCATCTACAACAAAAAATATTCAAGAAAATAAAAAGACTGTGTATTGGACTTGTGCACCCTCACTACATAACTCAAAAACACATTTTAGAAATAATATGTACATATATGTCTTCAGACAGTGTTTAACATTCTCCTGTGATTTTTTTTCAAGTAGCTTATATTTTAGGTATGCTTCACAACCCTGAAATCCTCCCCAACTCAATTCTTCTTCTTCTTCTTCTTCTTTTTCTTCTTCTTCTTCTTCTTCTTCTTCTTCTTCTTCTTCTTCTTATTATTATTATTATTATTATTATTAGAGGCGTGTTAATTGCATTAAATGCCTCTGTATGGGGTTATTTTAAGGCAAAATTTTCTTCCAATAATAGGACCTAGCCCAGAGAGAAATGTATTGACACTTATAACTGTTTATAAGGTTAAAGCAATTTGTGAATAAATATGTATATCTTTTTTTATGAAAATGATATCACAATTATTTTAATATTTTTTAAATCTTTCTATCCTTTGTCTAATAAAAACAAAGTTTGAGCTTTAAACTCATTAGCAATGTCCTTATATTCCTTCCTCCAAAAAAGTGACTCACAAGTATAATTCAAATTATTGAGACTCATAAATTTTTGATCCTTTATTTGAACTAGTGAAGTCTAAAGATTTTCTTTTTATTTTCACCTTTAAATGAAGCCCACTTTTTATAGCTTTCTTGTTGTATAACTGACTTTTAATATTCTTCAAATTTTACCCCCATTCTGATAACTTTGGACAATTGATGTTTTGATGGAGGGGATCTCAAAGTGGTCATGCACAAGGTAGGAAATGGATATAGAAAGATATAAGACTGGTGATTCGTGAGTATGTAGATTTTGCAATACAAAATAAGTATTGGTGGATGATATGGGGTAGGGAGAAAAAGAGCAATGAAAAAAAGAAGAAAATCTTGAACAGTAGAGGGGTTCACAGATTCCAAGTCTACAATGACAGTGTGAATATAGAGGGTAGTGTTCTTGGAAGCAGCAATAAAATTTGAGAGAAAGAAAAAGGTAATTTTTTGCACAGTTCCCAAGTGAGAGAGCCAGGTGAATGGTTCTTTGTTCAACTCTTCCCACCTAGGAGTGGAATTTATAGTTCATAGGGTATGTCTCAGTAAGTAGTAAAACACCATTTCTATGTACCTGTACACTTTTTCATGGCTACAAGCTGGCTTTGACAATTTCAATCTCATTACATGTGATTAATTCATTCATTACATTATTTATTTTTTTTTTATTAATTCACTTATTCTTTAGTTGTCATTGTTTTTACATTACTCGTGATTACATAATTGAATAAATATTCTGAATGTTGAAGTTTTGTTAAATATTGTTTTATGTTTTTATTCATACATTTAATTTTCATTGAAATGTTTTTTCTTTGCCAAGCCTGATTTATATTACACGTCAATCTTCATTTATGAAGAGTAGATAAAATCACATTATTCCAAATAACTCAAGGATTTATCATCTTGGCAGAACCCTAATCACCCACTAAAATTGATGCAGTCTTTGTCAATTAAAAACTGTGTAAAAAGTCCTCTATTTTCTTATATACAGTTTAATGAAGAATTCCTCTCTCACTTTTATATTTTGGAGAGTAGACTAACTTCCTAAGCAGTAGTTAATAACCTAGGTGAGATTTCCAACTAGCTCATTATTACTTTTAAATTATTTACATCCTTGACACTAAGAGTGTCACTGATTACGTTTTTTTTTTAATTTTTGCAAGATCTCTCTCTCTCTCTCTCTCTCTCTCTCTCTCTCTCTCTCTCTCTTTCTGTCTCTCTCATATGACAAATTGAAATCAGATATGCTTTTTCACAAAGAAACACTCTCAGCCTTTAATAAATTATTCTATAAAGAAAAGGGTTTTGCTGTTTTTCTTAGAGCCTCACTAAGTTGCTGAGGCTGGCTGACTTTAATCTAATGTTATAGAAGTTTTATATATATATAGTGAATATAGAGGGTAGTGTTCATTTGACTCTTTCTCTTGGGGTTCGTGCCAGAATACCTTCTTCTTTTATTTCTACCTTATTTCTGCCTCCAAAAAAACTACCCTTTACCCTCATACTACCATTGATCCACCATCAGACTTTTTAAATCTGAACTCTTGAGCTGGTCAATCTTTCCCTCTTTCCTTCAGAGCACTTTTTTTCTCTACCCGTACCTGTTCCACCAATACTTTTTCATGAATACTCCCTACTACATACTAAATATCCACCAATTTCACATCCTGTCCCATCCCTGTTCTGATTTTCCATGGATCACTTTCAGATCCCCACCACCCAGATATCAATAGTCCAGAGTAAGGTCAGGCCAGGGTGTTATATATGCAGGTTTTTCAAGTCATTTACATAACAATAAGCCTATTATTTGGGATGTATTCTGTCTTAGGTTAAAAAAGAAAATCTACAGACTGCACTGTTAAACTGAATTGTTTAAAATTCATTAATCTCAATAATTGGAAAAAGAAATTCTATAAAAAGGAGAATAAAGAAAAGAACATAATACATAAAAGTGACAAATTTGAAGACACACCAAGTGTATATATCAAAGAGTGTCATATATTGGTGCTTTCAAAAGACAAATTAATTTGAAATAAATGTAGTTAATGTGAGATGTAGTAATCATTTATTAATTATATATAATGGTAGTATATATGTGTATGTACAAAATGCATCTCATATAATTATGAGTATACATTGCAAAAAATGAACTCTACAGTATTTTTTTAATTTTGCTGAAAACACTATAAATAGCTATATCTAGGTTTATGTATTACCAAATGTTCAGGATACATTTTGTACTTTCTAAAGTTTAAAACTGACCAACAGACCCTTTAGTTCAATTTTTAAAAGGAGTAGTATTTATTTCCAGGTAGAACATATGCCATCATTTATCTTTAAATTTTAAATACTTTTAAAATTATTTATGACAACAGAATGCATTACACTTTTTATTACACATATAGAGCAATTTTTTTTATTTCTCTGGTTTTATAGAAAATATATTTACATGAATTCACTTCCTTATACATGTACATTATATAACAAAATACATCATATTCCACCATCATTTCTAACCCTATGATCACTCCCCTCACCTCCCAACCCCCCCCAAAGTTTATTTTGATACACACTGATGTATGCTATAAAGTTATAGAAAAGAGTATATAACTTATAATAATATGAAGAGATAAAGTTTTGTAACTAATACATAGAATAATAATAAAAATAATAATAATACTGAACTTGCCATTTAGACATTAATAAATTATACATTTGGCACTACTGACATCTTTTCCAAAAAAAAATTTGACACCTTTTCCAAAAAAGGGGGGGTTTATTTGTGGGGAAAATGGTATTCTATGCTTTCTTAATATCAAGAATATATTATTTTCAGAAGTAATTTATAATTTATATTTCAATATAATAGTAAAATAGAACCAGGTCTCATGGCACATACCTCTAATTGTGAGTCTAAGGCAAAATAATCCTGAGTTTAAGGCCAGCCTCAGAAACTTAGCAAGGCCCCAAGCAAATATGTGTGACTCAGTCTCTGTGTGCCCCTAATTTAAATTTTCAGTAAGAAACAACAACAACAAAAAGAATACACAGTATTGATGAGGACACAAAACAAATTCTCATGAACTAAAGATGGAGTAAAAATTGCTGTTATTTCATCATGAAAACTATATATATATATATATATATATATATATATATATATATATATATATATATATATACACACACACACACACACACACGTATGAAATACTCCTCACCAAGCTGCTTAGACCTGTGGAAATTATAGTATGTGTGTACCATTACAGTGTACAAGTATGTGATAGCATAAGACTAGACCTCTACTTGTTAATGCAGTGGAAATCTGGGGCCTAGGAGGAAAGAGGAGGTGATTCAGAAAAATAAAAAAAAAATAATACAGTTTGAGAAAAAATGGTTTCTGGAGCCCAGAAACATTTTTGGTTTAATTAGAGTACAAAATACCACATAAGTATTATATTGAAGTTACATCGTTAAATACATCACGTGTATAATGGATTTCAAGGAAAATACGTGGAACTTATCACAAACGAAATAAAAATTTACAAAAGCCCATAAAATAGCATGTGCATAAATAAAACTAATCATTACAAAGACAACTATTTTAACTCAATTTAATATATAATATTTTACTATCAAAATTTTAGCATGTTTTTCTCTAAATACAAGAAGACAGCTGGACCTGTTGGTGCACAGTTGTAATCCCAGTACCTTGGTAGGCTAAGACAGGTGTATTGTGAGCTCAAAGCCAGCATCAGCAAAAGTGAGGCCCTAAGCAACTCAGTGAGACACCGTCTCTAAATGTCATACAAAATAGGCTTGGGGATGTGGAAAAATTTTCCTGAGTTTAATTCCAAGTACCAAATTAAAGAAAAGAAGGGACCAAAAAAAATAAATTTATCGTAGAAAAAAAATATATATGTAAAATACCCCAAAACCTTTTTAAAAAACCAAATAATATAGTTATTGTACTGAGACATTCTTAATGTATATTATGAAACTATATTGCAATAAGACAGACCAATAAATCATAATATTAATCAAATCTGAAACCATATGTAGATCAATAGTATTGTTAACAGCAATAGAAAGGTGTATGTAAAACTAACCATATGAAAACTAACATTAAACATTAATGAATGAATCTATCCAACCTAAAGTTAGAAATGGGACATAGTGGCAAAGTTCACTGTTAGAGTGTGTGTGCAGAATGTGCAAGATAGTCAGTTCCAATCTTAGCAACACTATAAAAAGCAAATATTAAGAGGGAATGATGTTGAAAATAAAGTAGAATATTAAATGAGACACTCTCCCTCCATCTATAGATACATTTAAGGAAAAAACTACTGTGAGTGTCTCTTTGGCAAAATCATGAGTGAGTAGAGAGATTTAGATACACTAGATATTAGTTTAGTCTTAAGAAATGTACCACATTTGGGACAAATCCCCAAATACCATCATTAGCTCTAGTGAACAGAAATGTGAGAGAGGGCCTGAGGATGTAGCTCAGTTTTCAGAGGGCTTGCCTTGAATGCACAAGGCCCTGGGTTTAATCTCTAGCAACTCCCCTACCAAAAAAAAAAAAAGAAAAGAAAAAGAAAGAAGGAAGTATGAAAGAAATGATACAAAAAATGGTGATATCTAGGAGCCATAAACGCCTTCACAAGTGTTTCATCAGCTGTGACCAAGACACAAAAATACCCAAATATCAAAGCTGTCAATTTATCTCAAAACAACATCTGCCAGCATATTTTCCCAATTACTGTTGCTGACAGATGAAGTTCACTCTAGCTTTAATTGTAGGTGAAATAAGGAGGAATCCAGTAAACTACTCTTAGCTTGAGTGAGATTTTAGCACTTTCTGAATCCTGCCCCAACCCTGATACACTAGTAATAAGGCCAGAACTACCAATTCCTCCTAGAAAAAGTTTTTGGGTTTTTTTTGGTGGGTGTGTGTATATGTGTATTGAATGTTTCAAATTTAACATATTTTGTTTATGTTACTATGTCCCTGATACACTAGTAATAATCCCAGAACTAACAATTGCTCCTAGAAAGTTTTTTTGTGTGTGTTTGGATGTCTGTGTGTGTGGATGTGTGTACTGAATGTCTCAACTTTAACATATTTTATTTATGTTACTATGTCCTGAAGTACCAATCTCCAGAACAAAAGGTGACTGAGCTTATGTAAATCTCTGTAGATTTCAAACAAATGAATTTACATTCTTTTCCCAGCGCTTTTATGAAATATGATACCAAATAGTAGTTCAGAAAGGAGGTTAAAAAACAATGATTCCTGTTTATTCCAATAAATCTTTACATAATAGTTCTAAATTGGCTACTTCATATAAACTTTCCACAGGGATAAAATGCATCAGTCAAAGAGATTTTCTGTAGCCTGGGCAGTGTTGTTGAAATGGTTATTGTAATAATCTGAAGGAGCTAGGTGTGGTGGCAAATACGCTGGAGGCTAGACAGGCGAGTCAGGAAGATTGTGATTTGAAAGACAGCCTTAACAACATAGCAAGGCTATAAGCAACTTAGTGAGATATTAGTGATATATCACCTGTCTCAAAAAGAAAAAGAAGGACTGGGGACATAACTCAGTGGAAAGAACCCCCCGAGCACCAAAGCACACCAAACCAAACAAATATCTGAAAGACAGTAGGGACTCCAGAGTATATGTGTGTATGTATAGATAAAAATTTTGGTTAAAATATAAAGTTAATAAAGATTGTTTTGAAAAAACTAACATGGTTCTTTTTTAGAGAGAGAGAGAGAGAGAGAGAGAGAGAGAGAGAGAGAATTTTAATATTTATTTATTCATTTTAGTTTTCAGAAGACACAACATCTTTGTTTGTATTTGGTGCTGGAGATCGAACCCAGCACCACACGCATGCCAGGCAAGCACACTTCAACTTGAGCCACATTCCCAGGTCCTACCATGGTTCTTAAGAGCTCTCTTCACACTTCATCCATGCTTCTATGCCCTTGTTTTTGTAAGGAGTGATTGGTGCTTTACATTCCTTGGTGCAATGCTCAAAGACCAATTGCTTGATAAGGGGCATGGTTCTATAAGGATCCCCAAAAATCTTTCCAGCGGCATCCACCATTCTTGCTACAAAATCTGAAAAAGGTTCTGTAGGGCCTTGTAGAATCTTGGTCAAATTACCAGACACCTCTCCTCTATTTGCAAGTGATTTCCATGCCCGAATGCAAATGTTTTTAATCTGATCATATGCCTCAAGAGGGAATCCTGTCTATTGATTAGCAAATCTACCTTGTCCCAAAAGCATATCCTTGTCCCAATGGGGGTGTCCCGCCGCATGGTTTTGGGTAGCCTGCTCTACCGCACCCTCTAGCACAAAGGCTCTCCAGTCCAAATATTTACCTGGAGAAACACAAGCCCAAACAAGGCTAGCCCAATCAGAGGGAGTCATACAGTATCTAGACAGACTCTCCACCTGAGTTAGTGTGAAGGCTGCATCCACCCCATAAGTGCGCACAGACTCCGCAGGGTCTTCACAATTTTGAAATCTAAGGGCTCATGGAATCTTCCCCTATTGTCATCCTGGAAAAGTGGATAAGCAAGACCCATCTCAGCGTTAACAGCCCTCCATGTTTGGGCATGGAAAGCTCTCCCGAAACACCCCCACTGTACGGCGGTGGATCCGGAGGATCATTTTTCTTGAGCCCCTGTTTATTTTTGTTCCCTTTTCCTATAGCTAAACTCCCTAGCTGACGAGACACCCTCCCGAGCTCTTCCTCCTCATCCTCCTCTTCCTCTGACCCACTTTCATATGGGGTTGTGTGCAGCGTACTGAGATCTGGATACAATTGTCTCCTCCCCTGTTTCACGCTTCGCACACTTCCATCTTCCTGAAATACCTCACTTCCTGCCGTCTCCGATTTTTCCTCATGTAATTGCTCTAGAACTTCCTGTCCTTTAGTAAGTGCTTCCTGACATCTGCCATCTGTGAGGCAACTACGGACCCTCTTCCAAAGGGGTATCACCCCACCCTCTAATATGCCTTGCTCATAAGCAAAGTCAAGATCTTTGCCTAACTTATTCCAGCTAGGTATAGTAAGGCTGCCCGAAAACGCAAACCACGGTGCAGCAATATCTGTCTTCTGTAAAAATCTCTGTAAAGTACTACGTTTCACTTCTAGGCCCTTGGAACGTAACAGGCCATCTAAGGACAGGAGAAGTGGACTTGAAGATGCGACACCCATGACACAACAAAAGACGCACAAAAAACAAAAGTTAAAGTACACAGTGCAGCTGCAATAAAATGTAACGCTCTCTCTTGCTTTACAGAGGAGCTGCCCTGCTTTGATCGTGGATCCCACTTACCTGGGACTAATCCCCGCTTTGATCGCGGATCCCACTTACCTGGGACTAACCGGTGTACCACCCCTGACTACTGAAAGTTCTGGTTCCCGGGTCTTGGCACCACTTGTCGCGACCCCTTGCCCGCAAGGAAGACGCAACTCAGGAATCTTCTTTCAGAAGTTTATTCAGGCCCTTGATATTTCTTCTTCTCACCCCGGATGCCCCTCCCAGCCTTAATAAAGCATCTCAAGCCCCAATGCGAAGCTGCCACGTGGAACTTTCTCATAGGGTGTTGAAAAACCATGCGCCAACTCTCCCAAATAAGGAGTTGTTTGTCACAGACCACAGAGGAGCCAGCGCCATCTTGTAATGGCGACCATAATCTGCAGAAGTGGCTCACCACACCTGTGATAGCTTCCTTGTGGTGCATTCACTCACTTAAGTGCTTATGAGAAAAACAGTTCCATGTAATACATGTTCTTTTATTTAATCTACTTTTTTTATTAGTTGTTCAAAACATTACAAAGCTCTTGATATATCATATTTCACACATTTAATTCAAGCCGATTATGAACTCCCATTTTAACCCTATATACATATTATTGCAGATTCACACCGGTTACTCAACCATTTTTTACCTACTGCCATACTAGTGTATGTTATATTCTGCTGCCTTCCCTATCCTCTACTATCCCCCCTCCCCTCCCCTGCCCTCCTCTCCCCTCCCCTCCCTTCTCTTCTTCTCTCCCTACCCCATCTACTGTAATTCATTTCTCTCTCTTGTTTATTTTTCCCTTTTCCCCTCACTTCCTCTTATATGTAGTTTTGTATAACAATGAGGATCTTCTTCCTTTATCATGCAATTTCCCTTCTCTCTCTCTTTCCCTCCCCCCACTCGTTTATGTTTAGTTGTGATCTTCTTCTCATGCTCTTCCTCTCTATTCTGTTCTTAGTTGCTCTCCTAATATCAATGAAGACATTTGGCATTTATTTTGAAGGGATTGGCTAGCTTCACTTAGCATAATCTGCCCTAGTGCCATCCATTTCCCTTCAAATTCCATGTCATTATTCAGTGCAGAGTATACTCCATTGTGTATAAATGCCACATGTTTTTATCCATTCATCTATTGAAGGGCATCTGGGTTGGTTCCACAGTCTAGCTAATGTGAATTGTGCTGCTATGAACATTGTTGTAACAGTGTCCCTATAGTACGCTCTTTTAAGGTCTTTAGGGAATTGTCCAAGAAGGGGAATAGCTGGATCAAATGGTGGTTCCATTCCCAGCTTTCCCAGGAATCTCCATACTGCTTTCCAAATTGGCTGCACAAATTTGCAATCCCACCAGCAATGTACAAGTGTACACTTTTCCCCACATCCTCGCCAGCACTTGTTGTTGTTTGACTTCATAATAGCTGCCAATCTTACTGGAGTGAGATGGTATCTTAGGGTGGTTTTGATTTGCATTTCTCTGACTGCTAGAGATGGTGAGCATTTTTTCATGTACTTGTTGATTGATTGTATGTCCTCCTCTGAGAAGTGTTTGTTCAGGTCCTTGGCCCATTTGTTGATTGGGTTATTTGTTATCTTATTGCTTAATTTTTTGAGTTCTTTGTATACTCTGGATATTAGGGCTCTATCTGAAGTGAGAGGAGTGAAAATTAGTTCGCAGAATGTAGGTTTTCTATTTACCTCTCTTATTGTTTCTCTTGCTGGGAAAAATCTTTTTAGTTTAAGTAAGTCCCATTTGTTGATTCTTGTTATTTACTCTTGTGCTATGGGTGTCCTCTTAAGAAATTTGGAGACCGATCCCACAATATGTAGATCAGAGCCAACATTTTCTTCTATCAGACACAGAGTCTTTGATTTGATATCAAGCTCCTGGATCCATTTTGAGTTAACTTTTGTGCATGGCGAGAGAAGGAGATTCAGTTTCATTTTGTTGCATATGGATTTCCAGTTTTCCCAGCACCATTTGTTGAAGATGCTATCCTTCCTCCACTGCATGCTTTTAGCCCCTTAATCAAATATAAGATAGTTGTAACTTTGTGGATTAGTCTCTGTGTCCTCTATTCTGTACCATTGGTCCACCCGCCTGTTTTGGTACCAGTACGATGCTGTTTCTGTTACTATTGCTCTGTAGTATAGTTTGAAATCTGGTATCGCTATACCGCCTGATTCACACTTCCTGCTTAGAGTTTCTTTTGCTATTCTGGGTCTTTTATTTTTCCATATGAATTTCATGATTGCTTTTTCTATTTCTAGAAAAAATGCCGTTGGGATTTTGATTGGCATTGCATTGAACCTATAGAGAACTTTGGGTAATATCGCCATTTTGATGATGTTAGTTCTGCTTATCCATGAAGAGAGTATATTTTTCCACCTTCTAAGATCTTCTTCTATTTCTCTCTTTAGAGTTTTGTACTTTTCATTGTATAAATCTTTCACCTCAATAAACTTAAAGATGAGGACCATATGATCATCTAGATGTGGGTTCATTTTTGTGTCTTGTATTTTTTTGTTATTGTTCCACATGTGTCCTTTGGTACCAACACAATGCTGTTTTTGTTACTATTGATCCATAGTATAGTTTAAATTCTGGTATTGTGTTGCCTTCTGCTTCATTCTTCTTGCTGAGGATTGCTTTGTTTATTCTAGGCCTCTTATTTTTACAAATGAAATTTGTGGTTTCTTTTTCTAGTTATACGAAGACTATCATTCATTGGTAGAGATATAATGCTAATCAAAAGTACTCTAAGATTCTCACTCCCATCAGAATGGCAGCCATCAAGATTACAAACAACACTAAGAGTTGTCCAGGATGTAGGGGAAAAGGCACACTCACACATTGCTTGTGGGACTGTAATTTGGTGTAGCCAATCTAGAAGTCAGTATGGAGAGTTCATGGAAACTTACAACATAACCACCATTTGACCATGATATCCCACTCCTTGGATTAGATGTAAAGGACTGAAAAACAGCTTAAGACAGGAACACAGACACATCAATGTTTATTGCAGCACAATTTATAATAGCTAAATTGTGGAACAAAACCAGATGCCCCTCAGTAGATGAATACACAGTGAAACTTTTATATATATGCACAATGGAATATTACTCAGAACTCAAAGAGAATAAAATAATAGCATTTACAAGTAAATGGTTGGAGTAGGAGAATATAATTCTAAGTGAAGTAAGCCAATCGAAAAATATCAAAGGCCAAATGCTTTATTTGACATGAGGATGCTAATTCATAATGATGATAGCAGGGCATGGGAGAAATGGAAGAACTTTAGATAGGGCAAAGGGAAAGGATGGGAATGGAGAGGGCATGGGGGTACAAATGATGGTGGAATGAGTTAGACATCATTACCCTAAGTACATATATGAAGACACGAATGGTGTAAAAATACTTTTTGTACAACCAGAGACTTGAAAAATGGTGCTCTCTACATCTAATATGAAATGAATTGCATTCTGCCATCACATATAACAAATTAAAATAAATAAATATTTTAATAGAAAAGTGAATAAGTAAACAAGGGGAGGACATCCACCTTGTTTTCATGAAATTAAGAAATAAAGGCCGCAAGAGCCATGAGAGTGGAATTTGGCGAGCATGCCAGTGGCTTTCTCCACAAGGAGGTGGTCCGATTCATTAATAATGAAGCTCTCCTGAACAGTGGTGGCCCCGAGTTCTACATGGCCTTTCGCTCTTGTCCCTGGAACAAGGTAGAGGAGTGGATTTGCACTGTGGTGGTGGACTTTCAGGTGCCTCGAGACCTCAAGAGGGAATGCACCTGAAGTGCCCTTGCCCTGGGCATGTGAGTGGTGGCAAGGCTGCGGGAGCAGCAGGGGCATCGTGCCTGTCTGCTGCAGGACCAACTGGAGGAGGGTGAGGCGGCTTGCTGGGCTTTGGCCTCTGAGCTGCAGTGGCTGTGTGAGGACCGTGATGATGCTACTACTCAGCTGCACTTCACTTAGATTGTCTTTCAACAGGCAATGGATGAGCATGAAGTGCTACGTGAGAGGCTACCTCAGGCTGAGAGGTCAGCCTTCGCAGATCTATTGCCCCCAAAGATTGTACCTGTTATGGGAGCCCAACAGCATGGTGCTGTGGCATGGTCCCTGGAAGGAGAGGAGCAGGCAGAGGTGGTAGCACCTGGAACACAGGGCATACCACATTTGGAGGCCCAGATGCCAGCCCCAGCACCTTTGCTTTATGTGCCAGGACACCCAGGTCCTTGGCTCCAGGCACTGCAACCCCATGTGAAAATGTCTGTGCCCCATTCAGTGCCAATCCCAGTCGGATTCCCATACTAAACATCTCTACAAGCCCCTGTAGTAATGAAATCAGAATCAGCAGGAACAGCAGCCACAGCAGTGACAGCAATTGCACCCCAGGTGCCTCTTCTTGTCAGCTATCCACCTGGCTTGTGGGCTCCAGTGGGGTGCCAGGAGGAAATGGCTCTTCAATGTGTCCAGAGTTGCCTGTGTGTCCAGAGTTCCCAGAGTTGCCTTGTCCTGAGTTGCCTGAGTTGCTGGGGCCAGGATGAATATCTTGAGAACCTTCCATGCAGATGCAACCTGGGAGATAGAAAAAGCCCCAAGCAAAAAGAAGGTCCTGAAGGTCCACATGGAATGACTTCCCTGAGGGAAAGCATAAGCCAAAGCCAAAAAGAGGGTCAGGAGAGACCCAAAGGGAAATACCCCATGTGGCACAGCATTAGCCTTGCCTGGTGTTTTTAATTAAAAAACAAGAATGTCATTGGGATTTTAATAGGAATTGCATTAAATCTTTGTAAGAGTTTTGGTAGTATGGCCATTTTGGGCTCTATTAATTCTGCCTATCCAAGAGCATGAGAAATCTTTCCATCTTCTAAGATCTTTTTCAATTTTTTTTCTTAGTGTTCTATAGTTTTCATTGTAGAGGTCTTGCACCTCTTTTTTTAGATTGATTCCCAAGTGTTCTATTTATTTGAGGCTAGAGTCAATGGGGAGGTTTTCCTACTTTCTCTTGCTGTGGATTCATCGCTTGTATATAGAAATGCATTTGATTCTTGGGTATTGACTTTATATCCTAATTTGCTGAATGTATTTATTGGTTCTAAAAGCTTTCTGGAGGAATATTTTGGATCTTCTAAATATAGAACTATGTCCTCAGCAAGGGGTGATAATTTGAGTTCTTATTCTATGCAAATCACTTTAATTTGATTCATCTGTCTGATTACTCTGACTAGAGTTTCAAAGAGGGCATCCCTGTCTTGTTTCTGTCCTTAGAAGGAATGATTTCTCCTTTTCTCATTTAGTAATAATGTTGGCCTTGGGTTTAGCACAGATAGCTTTTACAATGTGAAGACTTTTCATACATTGTTTGTATAGACCTCACCATGTGCATGTTCAAACATGGGTGTTTGTGGTATGAGATGACAGGTTAGGATGAGAAACAAAAGAATGGATTCCACAGCAGGAGTCATGGAAGAGGAAGATTAATTCAAATGATTGGATTAAATCCTACTATATAGAAAATAGTTTTGTTTTCAAATTTAAAATAAGGGGGATGTGATCTTAAAATTTCTCCTTCCTGAAAATTTCCTCAACTCTTAAAAGATAATACTTTGTATACATTTTCATTCTGAATCAAAAAGACATTTTAATTTTCTCTATCTACAAATATTTGGAGGTTCAGAAAGATTGAGACATGTGTTGGTTTAGAATTACAAACCAGAAATGGAATCTTCTTTGATTCTCAAAACTATAGCTATGCATCCCTTTCATCCCATGATTTTTTGATGAATGAAATAATTTTTGAAGTAAATCCTTTTTTTCTAATTTAACTTATTTTTATTAACAACAAACATTAATATATAGTTCTAGGTTTCAGTTTTTGAAGCAATACACAAACTATTCAACAACACACTTGGACATGAAAATACACTTTCTAATAGTAGCAGCTCAGAATGTGGCATGTGCTCACAATGAAAGTTCCATGTTGACCAGTCACCATGGTAATGTGGAATGCACATCTTACCTTCCATTTCCACTCAGTTGGTGTTATGAGTGAGTTGGTGTAAGTTAAAGTTGGAGAAGAGTAGGGAGGTTTTGAGTTCCTGGTTGGCCATGGGAAATCTTAACTGCTGTGGGAAAGGTATGTTGTCAGTGATATTTTTAAGTGTGTTTCTTCAAAGGGCAGTTAATGTTTACTGAATATATTTTCCTCTTGATTTTTTCATCTTCAACACTGAATCTTCTCTCCTGAGATTTAAATATTTGGTGATATTGTTTTATCACTCATTTCATATATTTGCTTGTTCTATTGACCTGGTTACTGAAAATGTTTTTCTAAATTTAGATAAATGAACCATTCCTAATGCCAATAACATGTGTGCCTAAAGTGAATTACAGGAGCAGGACACCCACCTTGCTTTCATGAGATGAAAAAATAAAGTGAGACATAGTATATGGATGCTAAGTAAGGCGATATATATACCATGAAAGGGCAATTAAAAACCAAACCCATCTCAATGTATATGAATATTTAAAAATAATGTTAGAGAATTCTAAATCAAGATTTTGTAAAAGAAAAGAGGACTGAAATTTCAGAAAACGTTTCCAATTGGTTGATAACTACAGGATCCCAGGTGTTTGGGGGCTACTGGGAAGAAGGCAAAAAGGACAGTGCCTTGAGGTCAGTGGAGTGGATGTCTGATAATGGAGGAAATGAGGGCCTCAGTGGTTTCAGGGAGGATTCATTGGTTGAGGTTCACAGGTTATAGTTAGTGGTGGTTCCATCTAGGCAGGTAAGTCTCTGCCCCTGGCCATGCATGGTCTAGGAAGAGGCTTGGAAAGCCAGGAGCAGGAATATGCCTGATCAGAGCTGGTACATATGGAGAAATGATATTTCAACCAGGCCTTGTCTGACTGCTCAGATTATGGCTCAGAATATTAGACTGCAGACATGGGGCAGGCCAGCTTCTGACATGGAAACATCAAACCATCAGCCCAGAGTATCTGTTTCCCTGATTAATCCCCACTAACAGGCCATCCAGGAGGGAAAAGCTCAAGGAAACTTCATTCTTGGCACAGCCATCAAGTGGCAGTTGGTTTAGAATGTCCCAAGTTCTGAAACAGTTGGTGAGCCCCAGAGAACTCTGATGAATTAGATGGTCAACTGCTCGTCAGGAAGGATCACTTGGAGACAGCTGGAAGTGAGAAGACCCTGGGGGAGGATGGCTCCAAGTGTGGACTCTACCCTTTGTAAAGGTCGGGCAAGCGTCAGAGGAAGAGACCACCAAGAGACTGTCTCATGCAACAGCAAAGGGTTTATTGGGGGGTCCAGCATGCTGGGGCTCAGAGCTCACTTGAATAGAGCAGAGATCCCCGGAAACAGCTTAAGCAGAGCTTATATACATTCCTTGGAGAGGGCAGGGACTTCACATACAGCATAGCCAATCATTGCATGGATTCTGGGAGGGGGGTTGTTTTCATAGAGCAACCAGATGATCAGGGGAGATTTCAACATACATTTAGTGGGCATTTCCGGGAGTTGTTTTCGACTTCTAAATGAGTTTCAGGTTCCAGGAAAACAGAACTTAATTCTTACATTCTTAACCTTTTCACCTTGACCTTCAGATAGGCTTCATTTACATGAAATGATCATTTTTAAGTCAGTAATTGCAATAAAGAGGCAGGAGCCCGGGGTTATAACTTGAACATTTCTCATGGTGTCTGCTACTGAAACCTCATGCCAAAGAGGCCTGAAGGAAGGAGTATTCAAAAAGCACTGAGAAGAGTTCTGGTTTCCTGGTTCTAGGATATCCACTAGAGGACTCAAGTGCTCAGGGATTTCTGGTCCCAGGTAAATAGCTACATTCCTGTCCCATATCCACCGCTCATCATTCTTGTGAATCTGGGCAAGAAACATAAAATCTCCAAATTACAAACACCTAAACTCTAAATTGTGGTGGACAGACTCTGCTCCACCCATCCCTTTAGGCTGATATGGAGTCATAGGAGGTCACAGATATTCTCCATGAGCTTTACAAATATCCATCTGTAAAGAATGAGGAATAGACTTTCTTTACCCATTGCTCTGGAGGATGACCTCTGTTTGACACCTCTCTGTTCAAACACTGTCAACGATTGAGCTTATTTTTCCACACATTTAATGAAGTGTACTATTTAATGTCAGGACACATTAGCACCCATATGAAGCACCAGTCCGCTTAAGAATGCATGGATGTGATCCTTGTCAGCCTTATACCATTACATGGATCAGATGCCACACTTTTTGCAACAATTGAGAAGGGGTTTATTTAACTGAACAGGTATTTAATTTTTGAGGTAGGATTTGAACAAAAGCCACTTAACCACAGCCTCTGCTTATGGTCACTGTTTTCTCTGATTTCTCTGATTCCGCCTCAGTAATTTTTTTTGACCACACAATATTGTGTTGGGTTGTAGACCACACACATTGCATTGTTATCCTAAAGATCAATCTGACTCAGGTGCTTTGCTGCCCCAATGGTGAAAAATAAACTCAGTAGTGTGAAATCTAAGAACATTCACATCCCTCCTTCAAAATTTATTAAACATATTTATTTTAAAATTTTTTATTAGTTATTCATGGACCTTTATTTATTTATTTATATAAATGTGGTGCTGGGAATCAAACCCCATGCCTCAGACATGCAAGGCAAGCATTCTCCAAATGAGCCACATCCCGAGACACAGATTTTACTGTTTTTAACTCTGTTAACAGACTGCAAAAATACATCAGAAGTTTTTTTCTAATATTCACTTGTAACATTGTCTCCCCTGCTCTGCTAACTAATACTCTACTCTCACCTTCTATGATCAATTTTTCAGTTTCCACGAAAGAGTGATATTATGCAGCATTTATCTTTGTGTCCCAGACCTATTTATCACCTCTTGTTGTTGAAAATGACAGAAAAAAAACATACAAGAAATATTTAAGTTTCTGGGCATGCTATTAGGGTATAAATACATACTTGAATTCAAAGCTCAAATTATACCCCCAGATATTTACAATGATCACTTATCAATTAAAACTGGTTGAACTGTTATTTGAATTACTATTGATGACCCTATGTTTTCTTGCCAGCACATTGTCAACAGCTAACTCTGTTTTATCACATTTCCCATCTGTTGCCTCTGGCCTTGGTCCAGAGGAGACCTCTGGCCATCAAACAGTCCTGTTCCAAATGAGAATTCCAAGGAAGGTACTGTGGAAATCCTGTCATTGTGTCCATTCTGCAATAAGGATTCTAGTTGATTCAGATTTCCAATTCTTCTTTTATTTAACATGTACAAATTTACGTGCTTTGAGTCATTCAGCAGTGCTATAGCTCCAGAAGTAAAGATCCAGTTACCTTTTAATTCTGTGCACTTGATTATTTCAACTGCTGGTGGACATCTGGGTTGATCATACAATGTATTTATGGTGAATGCTAGAAACATTGAAGTGATTGTATCACTATAGTATGCTGACTTGTAGTTTTATAGAATAAGCAGGGAGGAACGTAATAGCTGAGTCCTATGAGTTCCACTCTTGGGCTTGTCAGGAATCTGCACATTGCTTTCCAGAGTTGTCATAATAATTTACAAACCCACCAACATTGTGTCAGTGTACCTTCTTTCTCTCATCCTTCCTGGTATTTCTATGCTTATCCTGTTTCCCCAGCACCATTTGTTTAAACCATAATGTCCTCTTTAACATGTATTTTGGTGCTGTTGTCCAGTATCAGGTGAATGTAAGTATCAGGTGGGTTGTCTCTGTGTGGTATATTCAATTGAAGAATCTTCATATCTATTTTCAGTTCAATAAGATACTGTTTTCGCTACTCATCTCTGTAGTAAAATATAAAATTGGTCATTGTGCTGGCTTTCACCTTACTTTTTTTTGCTCAGAATTGCTTTGCCAAATAATAATAATAATAATAATAATAATAATAATAATAATAATAATTTAATAAATATAATAATTAATATAATATTATATTATAATAATAATTATTATTACTATTATTATCATCATCATCATCTCAAATGAATTTCAGGGTTAGTTTTTCAATACTGTAAGAAATATCATTTGTAGTTTGAAGGGGATTGTATTGAATTCATTGAACCTGGATATTGTTGATGTTATGGCCACTTTGACAATATTAATTCTGCCTATCCAAGAACACAGAACTATTTGGCCTCTTCTTAGGTCTTCTTCCATTTATTTTTCAGTGTTCTATAGTTTTTGTTGTAGAGATCTTACATCCTATTTGGTAGATTTATCCTCAGGGGCTTTTTTACATTATTATAAAAAAAATATTTTCTTGAATTCTAAATCAGTGCCATCAATGTTGGAGTATAGTGACAATATTGATTTATTTGTGTTGATCTTTTATCCTGCTACATTGCTAAATTTATTACTTCTAGAATTCTTCTGGTGAAAATTTTTGGGCCTTCTAAATATAGAATCATGTCACCAGGTAATGTGGACAATTTGAATTTTTCTTATGGTATCCTTTTAATTTCCTACTTTTGCCTGATTGTTCTGACATTTTTTCAGAAAAATATATTGAATAAAATTGGCAAAAGTAGACATTCTTTTCTTGTTCTTGATATTTGAAGAAGACAGTTCATTTTTATCTCTGTTCAGTGTGATGTTGGCTTTTATAATATTGAAACTAAGTTCCTTTTTTTCCAGGTTCTCCTTTATTTTGGAAATGAATTGTTTCTCCTTTTTAATCAAGAGCTTTTCTACATCTATTGAGGTGATTTTCTGAATCTTGTTCTTAATTCCAACTATGGGTGTGCTAGTCAGCTTCTCCCCACCCACTCTGCTCCCTGTGGAGCGACCTTTACATGTTTCCTGGGCTTATGGTCTGGGCATCTATTCCCAGCAGCCCATTTTTACACCTGCTCCTTCAAATTCTCAATCCCTTTCAGCTGGTCCTGGGAGGCACCAGACTCAAGGAGGAAAGGACCAGAGCTTGCCTGCACATCTCTGACTTGAGTTCCCCTGGGGAGAATTCTCTCCATGCCTTTTGCTCTAGCTCAGCCAGGCAAAGCCTAGGTGCTGTGGCAGGTGCCTTTCAGGTCCATGTGTGCCTACCTCCTCAGATCTCCCAGCTCCTGGCTCCTGCAGTGGCAGCATCAGCTTGGCTGTGTCAAGGTGGCTCCTGCCTTGCTCTCTGGGGACAGCATGAATCACAGATCTTTCTTCATGTACAGTGTGCAGTGCAAAGAAGCCTCTTTTCAGCCAAGAAAACGTTGCCTCTCTGATCTCAGGATTTTCACACTGAATCTTTCTATTTTGTTTCTGTCCATTTCCTTCTTTAGGTGATCTAGCAGTGCCACTAATCCCGCTGCTGCTACTGCTGCTTCTGCCACCATCAGCTTGGATCTAATGTACTTTCTTTTTTGTCTTTGCTTAATGTAGCCAAGTTTCTGATTCTCTAAGACTCCCTGAGTGTCCACTATTGAGTTTTCGTGAAACCCCTCTTTTGCACACCTGAGAGGAAGGACTATTCGCACTGTTTGCATTACAGGTTGTGGAGCTGCAAGAAATAAAGGTTCTCTCTATCTTAAATTTGCTTCTGTCTTGTATCATTTCTTTTGCTTGAGTTTTTGACTTTATATTCCTCTATAATTTTTTCCATTCACTATTAAGTTTGGGTGACTTCCTTTAGTTCCCCTCTCACTGAGAAGCAGTCTTCTTGCCTTCTAAGTCTGGCACTGAAGAACTGTCGTGGGTGCATCCTTCCTCCATTTGCCAACTTCTCTTCTCCTGACAGCAAATTTGCACAATTTCTCAACATGCCAAGGAACGTTTTGGGCCAAAATATATCTTATCTTGATGAATACCTCATGTTAACTTGAAAACAAATTTTATTCTCTCACTGTCGTATGAAGTATTTGTACAAATGCCAAATAGATCTATGTGATTGATAATGGTTTTGGTAAATTCCTAGGGTTGCCATAACTAAGTACCAGCTTTCTTGGGTTGAAGTAATGTAAGTGTACTATCTTAGAGCTCTATTTCCTAGGAATCCCACATTGACCTGTTAGCAGAAACATGTTACTTCTGAAAACTTTAAGGAAGGATTTTTCCTGCCCATTCTTAACTGTTACTGGTTTGGTGGCCATCCTTGATCTGCTTGGTTTTCAACTGCAGCACTTTCCTCTCTGCTTGCATCATCACATGGCATTAGTCTCTCATGAATGTGCCCCATCTTCATGAGAACAGATGCCCTATTTGGAGAATGGGTCCACCCTGTTCAAAGAGGATACTTTTAATTGCTAAGATCACAATGACTCTCATTTAAAACCCAGTAAAATTTGGAGGTATGGTTTAAGTTCTAACTTAACCATGTTTAGAATTTAAACATGTATTTGTGTGGAAGTAATTTGACCCATAACAGAAATGATTGATTCAAAAGTATACTTTTTCTTTACTTCCTGATGGATCTGTCAAGTGTTATAAAGGAATGCTGAAACCTTCTAGTGTAACAGTAGAATATTTAATTTCTCATTGTAGTTCCTTCCATTTTTTTGTCTATTTTGAATTTTTGTTTCCTGATCTGCTCCTTCTCTTGCCATTCAGAAACAATCATGTTCCAGCACTAATTGAGCCTGTGTGTGTTAAACAACCATCTCCATACACTCTAGACCCATGTCCACAGTTAGGAAGCCCCTGGAGTGTTTCTTCAGCAAACCAATATACTGACAGTTACTCTATATTTCCCTAGATTGCTATCAAGTCATAATAGAGGTGGTACCCATTGTGGCAGAAGACCAAAAAAATTACATTGTTAAGGTAATGTGACCCTTCTTTCTCTTAGATATAAGTGTTGTTTTCTTCCTTTTAATTCAAATTCCTTCATGAAAATATGACAGTGTTCATTATAGGTGACTCATAGGTGATGGAATTACAACTGCACATCTATTCCCTGTGAGAATGATTCAAGATGACATTCACATATGAGAACAACCATTGTCAAATAATTGTAGTGAGCATTTTCTTCAGTGGCACTTTTCCTTGAGAGAAAAAGAATTTTATGCATGTCATCAAATTGTACCTGAGAAATCCCTCATGCAAAACTCATGTATTTTCACAAGTGCCTTCTCTGCCTTACTTTGTGATCTTTGCCCCAACTGCTGTTTCTCATCTAGTTATCTAATGTCACCACAGCCAACAGTAGACTTGTGCAAATGATCTCCTGCTCACGCTGTCTTCCTTTCTGTAACTACAGGTAGCCTCTGCAACAAATGAGCAAAGTAAGTATTCTCAACTCCCTAACATGCTGAGCAAAACCTCTGTACTTAGATAGGTCACACACTCCTTCCGGTTTCTATATAAAAAGTTATCCTGGATTTAGATTTTGTTTGGAAATGAGGATAGGCATATGGTGACAAAGTGATAATCCAGTGAAGAATTGTGGCCCACTACCATGATCCTGAAATAGCTGTCTTTTTTGTGGTGTGCATTTATGTGAATGAGCATGGGGTGGTATCTCTGAGCATGTCCATGTGTAATAATTGTGTATGTGTTTGTGAGGCTATGGGAGCTTCTTCAGAAATTCTCTTCTAACATGCCCAGAACAAGCATCCATTTTCTAAAAATAAAAACCCACACTAATGCATGATTTGCTTGATATAATTTTTTCCCACTTCATGACACCCAAATGTAGTTTTGGTTAGTAGGCCCTCTCTGTAGACAGAGATGTTGCTGAGCCAAAAGATCCAGGTTATTCACTCTGTAAGTGAAAGAAGCATTAAGAGTTCAGGAAATTATCCTGGTGGTGATGCTTTGGGTTAGGGAACTGTGTACATCACTTAGTGATATAACACAGTCCAGGTTATTACAATATATTAGTAATAACTAATCTCCTACAGAGATGTGAAATATTTTGCATATTTTAAAGTGGCCTCAGTGGTCATCTCTAGAGAAAAACATACTCCTAAAGGTAAAAAATACAAAAAAAAATATATCACACCTGGTTTCAATCTACTGGAAACCCAAAGGCTGTGCTTCCCATTCATTCTTGTTCTTTTTTATTGGTTATTCAAAATATTACAAAGCTCTTGACATATCCTATTTCATGCGTTAGATTCAAGTGGGTTATGAACTCCCATTTTAACCCCAAATACAGATTGCAGAATCACATCAGTTACACATCCACATTTTTACATAATGCCATATTAGTAACTGTTGTATTCTGCTACCTTTCCTATCCTCTACTATCCTCCCTCCCCTCCCCTCTCATCTTCGCTGTCTACCCCATCTGTTGTAATTTAATTCTTTCTCTGGATTTTATTCCCTTCCCCCTAAAATTATATTTTTTTATTGTTGGTTGTTCAAAACATAACATAGTTCTTGATATATCATATTCCACACTTTGATTCAAGTGGGATAGTAAGGATAGGAAAGGCAGCAGAATACAACAGACACCAGTATGGCAATATGTAAATCAACGGAAGTGTAACTGATGTGATTCTGCAATGTGTATACAGGGTAAAAATGGGAGTTCATAACTTAAATTATCTTATATGTAATTTTGTATATCAATGAAGGTCTCTTTCCATTTCCATGCAATTTCCCTTTTCTCTCTCTTTCCCTCCCACCTCATGATTCTGTATAAAGTTGATCTTTTCCTCCTGCTCTTCCTCCCTGCTCTGTTCATAGTTGTTCTCATTATAACAAAGAAGACATTTGGCCTTTGTTTTTTTAGGGATTGGCTAGCTTCACTTAGCATAATCTGCTCTAATGCCATCCATTTCCCGGCCAATTCCATGAATTTGTCATTTTTAGTGCTGCATAATACTCCATTGTGTATAAATGCCACTTTTTTTAATCCATTCATCTATTGAAGGGCATCTGGGTTGGTTCCACAGGCTAGCTATTGTGAATTGTGCTGCTATGAGCATCGTTGTGGCAGTATCCCTGTAGTATGCTCTTTTAAGGTCCTCAGGGAACAGTCCGAGAAGGGCAATAGCTGGGTCAAAAGGTGGTTCCATTCCCAGCTTTCTCAGGAATCTCCATACTGCTTTCCAAATTGGCCGCACCAATTTGCAGTCCCACCAACAATGTACAAGAGTACCCTTTTCCCCACAACCTCTCCAGCACTTGTTATTGTTTTCTTTCAGAGTGGCTGCTAATCTTACTGGAGTGAGATGGTATCTTAGGGTGGTTTTGATTTGCATTTCTCTGACTGCTAGAAATCGTGAGCATTTTTTCATGTACATGTTGATTGATTGTTTGTCCTCCTCTGAGAAGTGTCTGTTCAGGTCTTTGACCCATTTGTTGATTGGGTATTTGTTATCTTATTGTTTAATTTTTTGAGTTCTTTGTATACTCTGGATATTAGGGCTCTATCTGAAGTGTGAGGAGTAAAAATTTGTTACCAGGATGTAGGCTCCCTATTTACCTCTCTTATTGTTTCTCTTGCTGAGAAAAAAACTTTTTAGTTTAAGTAAGTCCCATTTGTTGATCCTATTTATTAACTCTGTGCTATGGGTGTCCTATTAAAAAATTTGGAGCCCAATCCCACAATATGTAGATTGTAACCAACTTTTTCTCGTTAAGGCGCAGAGTCTCTGATTTGATATCAAGGTCTTTGATCCATTTTGAGTTAACTTTTATGCATGGCGAGAGATAGGGATTCAGTTTCATTTTTTTGCATATGGATTTTCAGTTTTCCCAGCACCATTTGTTGAAGATGCTATCCCTCCTACATTGCATGCTTTTATCCCATTTATCAAATATAAGATAGTTGTAATTTTGTGGATTCGTCTCTGTGTCCTCTAATCTGTACCATTGGTCCACCTGTCTGTTATGGTACCAGTAACATTCTGGTTTTGTTACTATTGCTCTGCAGTACAGTTTGAAATCTGGTATCACTATACCTCCTGATTCACACTTCCTGCTTAGAATTGCTTTTGCTATTCTGGGTCTTTTATTTTTCCATATGAATTTCATGATTGCTTTATCTATTTTTATAAGAAATGCTGTTGGGATTTTGATTGGCATTGCATTAAACGTATAGAGAACTTTTTGTAGTATCGCCATTTTGATGATGTTAGTTCTTTCTATCCATGAACAGGGTATGTTTTTCCATTTTTTAATGTCTTCTTCTATTTCTCTCTTTAGGTTTCTGTAGTATTCATTGTATAAATCTTTCACCTCTTTTGTTAGATTGATTCCCAAGTATTTTATTTTTATTGAGGATATTGTGAATGCAGTGGTTGTCCTCATTTCCATTGCAGAAGATTTGTCACTGATATACAGGAATGCCTTTGGTTTATGAGTGTTCATTTTATATCCTGCCAAATTGCTAAATTCACTTATTAGCTCTAGTAGTTTCTTTGTACAACCTTTTTGGTCTGTTAGATATATTATCATATCATCTGAATATGTGATAATTTAAGTTCTTCTTTTCCTATTTTTTAGCCATTAATTTCTTTTGTCTGTCTAATTGCTCTGGCTAGTATTTCGAGAACTAAATTGAAGAGAAGTGGTGAGGGAGGGCATCCCTGTCTTGTTCCAGATTTTAGAGGGAATGCCTTCAGTTTTTCTCCATTCAGAATGATGCTAGACTGAGGCTTAGCATATATAGCTTTTACAATGTTGAGGTAAGTTCCTGTTATCCCTAGTTTTTCTAGTGTTTTCAACATAAAGGGATGCTGAACTTTGTCGAATGCTTTTTCTGCATCTATTGAGATGATCATGTGGTTCTTATGGTTAAATCTATTGATGTGGTGAATAACATTTATTGATTTCTGTATATTGAACCAGCCTTGCATCCCGGGGATGAATCCTACTTGATCATGGTGCACAATTTTTTTGATATGCTTTTGTATTCGATTCACAAGATTTTTTTTGAGGATTTTTGCATCTGAGTTCATTAGAGATATTGGTTTGTAGTTTTCTTTTTTTGAAGTGTCTTTGTATTTTTTCGGGATCAGGGTGATGTTGGCCTCATAGAATGAATTTGGAAGAGCTCCTTCTTTTTCTATTTCTTGAAATAACTTGAATAGTATTGGTATTAATTCTTCTTGGAAGGTTTTGTAAAACTCTGCTGTATATCCATGTCGTCCAGGGCTTTCCGTGGTTGGTAGTCTTTTGATGGCTTCTTCAATTTCCTCTTTTGTTATTGGTCTGTTTAAATTGTGTGTATCTTCCTGACAATCTGGGCAAATCATATGACTTAAGAAATTTATCAATATCTTTGCTATCTTCTATTTTATTGGAATATAAGGTTTCAAAATAATTTCTAATTATCTTCTGTATTTCTGTAGTGTCCATTGTGATATTGCCTTTTTCATCCCGTATGTTAGTAATTTGAGCTCTCTCTGTTCTTCTCTTCGTTAGCTTGGCTAAGGGTCTGTTGATCTTATTTATTTTTTCAAAGAACCAACTTTTTGTTTTACCAATTTTTTAATGTTTTTTTTGTTTCAATTTTATTGATTTCTGCTCTGATTTTAATTATTTCTTGCCTTCTACTACATTTGCTGTTGTTTTGCTCTTCCTTTTCTAGGGCTTTGAGATGAAATGTGAGCTCATTTATTTGTTGGTTTTTTCATTTTTTGAGGAATTACCTCCAGGAAATGAATTTCCCTCTTTAAACTGCTTTCATTTTGTCCCATAGATTCCAATATGTTGTGTCTGTATTTCCATACATTTTCAAGAATTTTTTGACTTACTCCTTTATGTCTTTTGTAACCCATTGATCATTCAGTAACATATTGTTCATTTTTCATAAGATGTATGATTTTTCCATCCTTCTTTTATCATTGATATCCAGTTTCATTCCACTGCAATCAGATGAGTTACATGGTATAATCTTCACACCTTTATATTTACTAATAGTTGTCCTATGGCATAATATATGGTCTATCTTTGAGAAGGATCCATGTGCTGTTGAGAAGAACGTGTATCCACTTGGTGATGGTTGATATATTCTATATATGTCGGTTAACTCTAGGTTATTGATTGTGTTATTAAGTTCTATAGTTTCTTTATTCAGCTTTTGTCTGGAGGATCTGTCCAATGGAGAGAGCGGTGTGTTGAAGTCACCCACAATTATTGTGTTGTGGTCTATTTGTCTCTTGAACTTGAGGTGAGTTTGTTTTATGAAAGTTTCAGCATCATTGTTTGGTGCATATATATTGATAATTGTTATGTCTTGTTGGTGGATGGTACCTTTTAATAGTATGTAGTGTCCTTCTTTATCCCTTTTGATTAACTTAGGTTGGAAGTTGATTTCATTCGATATGACTATGGCCACTCCTGCTTGCTTCGGGGGACCATGTGAGTGGTATGATTTTTCCCAACCTTTCACCTTCATTCTGTGTATGTCTTTTCCTATCAGATGAGTCTCCTGAAGGCAGCATATTGTTGGATTTGTTTTTTTAATCCAGGTTATTAGCCTATGTCTCTTAATTTGGGAATTTAAGCCATTAACGTTTAAGGTTACTATTGAAATATGGTTAGTACTACCGGTCATGCTTGTTTATTTATTTATTTTAATATGGATAGTTTTTCCTTTTTGGTTATTTTTTTCCTTCCCTTTACTGAGTTACCTCCCACTGTTAGTTTGGCGTGCTGTTTTTTAATTCCTCTTCTTGTAGTGTTTTGCTCAAGATGCCATGCAGTGCTGGTTTTCTGGATGTGAATTCTTTTAACATTTATTTATCATGAAATATTTTAATTTCATTGTCAAATCTGAAGCTTAATATTGCTGGATACAGTATTCTTGGTTGAAATCCAATATTTTTTATCGTTGGAAATACGTTGTTCCAGGATCTTCTCGCTTTCAACGTCTGTGATGAAAAATCAGCCGTTAACCTAATTGGTTTACCCCTGAGAGAAATCCTCCTCCTTTCTCTCGTAGCTTTTAATATTCCCTTTTTGTTCTGTATGTTGGATATCTTCATAATTATATGTCTTGGATTTGGTCTAGTATGGCTTTGAATCTTTGGGGTCCTGTAGGCTTCCAGGACTTGGCAATCCATTCCACCTTTCATATTTGGGAAGTTTCCTAAGATTATTTCATTCAATAAATTGTTCATTTCTTTGGTTTGATGCTCTATGCCTTCTTTTATTCCAATGACTCTCAGGGTTGGTTTTTTTATGACATCCTATGTCTCCTGAATAGATTGCTCGTGTCTTCTAAGCATCTTTTCTGTGTTGACAATATTCTTTTCAAGTTGATAAACTTTGTCTTCATTATCTGATGTTCTGGCTTTTACTTGATCTAGTCTATTTGTAATATTCTCATTTGTTATACTCTGGTTTCTCTTCAGATCATATAAACCTTTTGTCTTTTAATATTCTCGTTTCAGTTTTTAATTTGGTTTATGGTTTCCTGCATTTCTAAAATTACTGTTTGTTTTATTTTCTAAATCTCTATTTCGTGATAGAGCTTGTTCTTTGACATTTGAATTTGCTTATTTACTTCGTTTTCAAAATATACGTTCATTGTTTGAACTTGCTGTCTAAAGTCTTCTCTAAGATTCCATTCCATCTGAGTTAGGTATGCCTTGACTTCTTTCTCTGTCCATTTTTCTGGTGCCTGTAGGTTCTCCTTTGTATTTAAGTTGTCCTGCATTGTTTGTGCTCCTTTTTCCCTTTGTTTTTTTCATGGTGCTCAAGTTACTTCCCAACTCTGTTTGACTGCTGTGTTTCTGTTTTCTCCTTTAAATTTGTTTTGGTTTTTATATTTCCACTATCTCTCCTTTGTGTTAGGAGACAATGTTTCGAGATGTTGGATTTAATTGTGATATAAGGTAAATTCATTGGTTTCATTAAAGGCCTTCAGATTTTGATGGCATATAGAGAACTAAGGTTTGGACTTAAGATTTTATGTAAAGATCGGTTGATTTGATTGTATGGAGGTTCGGATACGTTAGCTTCTTTGGGGGGTTACTCAAATGCAGTCGGATATTAACAGTAGAATAGACAGGAATACTTGGGGGTAGTTAAGGGCTTGGGTGGACTATACACCTATTTGTAGTATTCATCTATTTGCATTTAGTAAGTTATATGTAGTCTGGTTGTTCATGCTGTTTTATTGTAGCAATCTGTCATAACCTGGCGATGGTGACTTCAGTTTTACAAGATGTTGCCCGCTGGCTTCATTGGTGGACTTTAAGTTGTGCGGGATAGAACTGGACCACTTCCTTCCTTCATCTCAAACCCCGAACTCATCCCAGAGCTCAGAGAGTGCACAGCCAGCAGGACTCCACAGAATCTGTAGTGCCGTTTCTCTCTGCTTGCTGGTCGCTTCTCGGCGGCACCTCGCCGTCTGTAGCCACGGGGCGGGCCGCAGGGCAGGCGGCGGATCAGTCAGCCTGGATCTCTGGTCGCACCGTTGGCTCGCATTTGAGACTCAGTAACCGGTCCTCGGTGATGGAAATCCTTCCTCTAGGTTTCGGTGCACCCCAATTCAGCTGGAAATTCCTAACAAGATAGCTTTCTGTTGTTCTAACCCTGTATTCACCTGTGCAGTGATGTGTTACACGGGGTGTGATGCACTCTATTTGCGGCCATCACTCATTCTTGTTCTTATATTTGCTGTATATTTTCACTGATGTCCATATCAAGAAATGCTCTGAACTATTCATAAGCCTTAAATCAGTATACTAATCATTATTCTGCATCCTCCTAGCTCACCCAAATGACATGGTGGAGTTCATTCCTGGAGAAAGCATGGATCAAGAGGCCCCATCAGAAGCCATGGTAAGGTTGCTTATCTTCCTCTGAAATTCAAGTGTTGATCTTTAGTATCTCTTTCTCTTGTAATATGATATGGTTTCCTGGAGATGACATACACAATTTCCTGAGTGTGCAGATTCTCATTAAGGTGTCTGTTGCTAAATGAGACCTCACTGAAGGCAATATAACAAGAAAGAGTATAAACTACACACCGTATAATAACAAGCTTTGTGCCTGGATATGATTTTCCATCCTGGTCATCAAATTCCTTAATTATCACCTAATATAGACCTGTGACACAAATACCCTAGAAAAGCTTGTGTCATTTGGTGAGTGTATATTTGCTATCTCTTCCCTTGATTTGCACACATTCTCATTGAATATTTGAATGTCACCAATAAACAAAAGACTTGTGCACACAGGTCAAATCATGGCTTGATGTTCATAGTGACTCCTTTTCTGTATTCACAGGAGGAATCAAAAGGATCCATAATTGGTATGTATCCTGGGCTCACTCTCTTCCTGTTTGAAAATGTAGATAATGCCAAGGGTCAGAGAGTCTTCCTTCATTTTGAGTGCAGAGTCTGAGTGATTCCACTACCTCCTTGAGAATGAGAAGTGAGGGGTTTGTGATCTAAATTGATTTAAAAAATATCTATGGCCATTCTGCATATTTCCTTGAAGCACCTATGTGAGTGGAGCAAAGTTGCTAGGTCAATGAGAGTTTTATACATGTGTCTTTGTGTGCATTCACGCAACATGATTCTGAGTGTGAATTTGTGTTCGTTTTTGCACATTTGTTTGTTTCTCTAGATATATACATGCCATGAGGCCAACGTCCATATGTTTAAACAAAAAAAGCCATCTCCATTAGATCATGATTTTGTATATGTGTAAATAGATCAAACTGTAAACCTTCCATATGTGCAGTTTATTCCACACCAATACCTCAATTAACATGCAAAACTTATCCCATGAAAACCCAGAAAATTTTCATGACACTCTATAAAGGAAAAACTCCATTTCAATCCTGTCACTGCACCAGTAGCAACTTCATTTAATAGCAAACTTTACCTGTCAGTATGTCCTATATTTAATCAGTGCATGTGATAGTTCACAACACTTTACTCATGAAAAATTTTCACGTTCATATACATTTTTTGTGAGAGGTGTCAGAATTCATCTTCCAATTCCCATTCTAGGCTCAAGTTTCTGGACAGGGTCAGTCCTTAACAATGGCCCTCAGGTCCACCAATGCACTATGCTCACTTATGGTGGGCATCTGAGACAGAGGAGATGCACAGGCCAGACATTACTATAGCTAAGGAAGGTCTTACTTTGCATGTTCCAACTGACACTGAAAGCTACCTTATTGGGTTTTTTTGTAGACACTACTTTGTAGAAACATGTTTTCACTGGATGGATTTTCATGGGGCATGATCAGCACAATTGCAGCTCATCTAGTTACACAGCAAAAGGTGGGCTGTGGTGAAGATCCAGCTCAGCACAGCAGTGGTGTCCGATCCCTAGTTTAGGTCTGTGCTGCCCCCTGTGTGGCCTGCAGGATATCGCATTGACATTATATATGATAGGTCTTCATAATGTCAGTCCCAAATGCTCTCTGGTTCCTTCTATTTATTCATACATGGATACTGACACTGACTGGTCACTGTGAGGGTAAAACCACTGTGGTCATCATTCCTTCTCATCTCTGAACTCCTTCCTTGGCAGAGTGTCTTTATCTTAGTCCATGACATCTTTTGATAATTGCAACTGTGTGCTAAGATCTCACTTGTTCAGCATTTGGGGCTCTACAATGAACCAGGTATCCACTTGGGATCTGACCAGGACCAGCCAGAATCAGTAGGGAAGTGAAGAAGATAGCATTGTGTCCAAGCTTTTCACACACATTTCTTATGAGATCTGGGTGGGATGTGCTTGACTTTGAGGAGAGCCATCAGGATCCTTTTTTTTATTGGTTGTTCAAAACATTAAAATGCTCTTGACATATCCTATTTCATACATTAGATTCAAGTTGGTTATAAACTCCCAATTTTACCCCAAATACAGATTGCAGAATCACATTGGTTTCACATCCACATTTTTACATAATGCCTTATTAGTAACTGTTGTATTCTGCAACCTTTCCTATCCTCTACTATCCCCCCTCCCCTCCCCTCCCATATTCGCTCTCTACCCATCTCCTGCAATTAATTTCTCTCCTTGTTTATTTTCCCATTCCCCTCACAACCTGTTATATGTAATTTTGTATAACAATGAGGGTCTCCCTCAATGACCATGCAATTTCTCTTACTCTCCCTTTACCTCCCACCTCATGTATCTGTTTAATGTTAATCTTTTCTTCCTGCTCTTCCTTCCTGCTCTGTTCTTAGTTGCTCTCATTATATCAAAGAAGACATTTGGTATTTTCTTAAGGGATTGGCTAGCTTCACTAAGCATAATCTCTTCTAGTGCCATCAATTTCCCTGCCAATTCCATGAATTTGTCATTTTTTAGTGCTGCGTAATACTCCATGGTGTATAAATGCAACTTTTGTATCCATTCATCTATTGAAGGGCATCTGGGTTGGTTCCACAGTCTAGCTATTGTGAATTGTGCTGCTATGAACATCGTTGTGGCAGTATCCCTGTAGTATGCTCTTTTAAGGTCTTCAGGGAACAGTCCAAGAAGGGCAATAGCTGGGTCAAATGGTGGTTCCATTCCCAGCTTTCCCAAGAATCTCCATACTGCTTTCCAAATTGGCCGCACCAATTTGCAGTCCCACCAGCAATGTACAAGAGTACCCTTTTCCCCACAACCTCTCCAGGACTTGTTGTTGTTTGCCTTCATAATGGCTGCTAATCTTACTGGAGTGAGATGGTATCTAAGGGTGGTTTTGATTTGCATTTCTCTGACTGCTAGAAATGGTGAGCATTTTTTTCATATACTTGTTGATTGATTGTAAGTCCTCCTCTGAGAAGTGTCTGTTCAGGTCTTTGGACCATTGGTTGATTGAGTTATTTGTTATCTTATTGTTTAATTTTTTGAGTTCTTTGTATACTCTGGATATTAGGGCTCTATCTGAAGTGTGAGGAGTAAAAATTTGTTACCAGGATGTAGGCTCCCTATTTACCTCTCTTATTGTTTCTCTTGCTGAGAAAAAACTTTTTAGTTTAAGTAAGTCCCATTTGTTGATCCTAGTTATTAACTCTGTGCTATGGGTGTCCTATTAAGGAATTTGGAGCCCGATCCCACAATATGTAGATTGTAACCAACTTTTTCTTCTATCAGGCGCAGAGTCTCTGATTTGATATGAAGCTCTTGGATCGATTTTGAGTTAACTTTTGTGCATGGTGAGAGAAAGGGATTCACTTTTATTTTTTTGCATATGGATTTTCAATTTTCCCAGCACCATTTGTTGAAGATGCTATCCTTCCTCCATTGCATGCTTTTATCCCATTTATCAAATATAAGAAAGTTGTAATTTTGTGGATTTGTCTCTGTGTCCTCTAAGTTGTACCATTGGTCCACCTGCCTGTTTTGGCACCAGTACCATGCTGGTTTTGTTACTATTGCTCTGTAGTACAGTTTAAAATCTGGTATCACTATACCTCCTGATTCACACTTCCTTCTTAGAATTGCTTTTGCTATTCTGGGTCTTTTATTTGTCCATATGAATTTCATGATTGTTTTATCTATTTCTCCTAGAAATGTTGTTGGGATTTTGATTGGCATTGCATTAAACCTACAGAGAACTTGGTGTCATATTGCCATTTTGATGATGTTAGTTCTTCCTATCCATGAATAGGGTATATTTTCCCATCTTCTAAGGTCTTCTTCTATTTCTCTCTTTAGGGTTCTGTAGTTTTCATTATATTAATCTTTCACCTCTTTTATTAGATTGGTTCCCAAGTAATTTACTTTTTTTTTGAGGATATTGTGAATGGGGTTGTTGTCCTCATTTCCATTTCAGAATATTTGTCGCTGATATACAGGAATGCCTTTGATTTATGTGTGTTGATTTTATATCCTTCCACTTTGCTAAATTCACTTATAAGCTCTAGTTGTTTCTTTGTAGACCCTTTTTGGTCTGTTAGATATATTATCATATCATCTGCATATGGTGATAATTTAAGTTCTTCTTTTCCTATTTTTATGCCCTTAAGTTCTTTTGTTTGTCTAATTGTTCTGGCTAGTATTTCGCGGACTAAATTGAATTGAAGTGGTGAGGGAGGGCATCCCTGTCTTGTTCCAGATTTTAGTGGGAATGCCTTCAGTTTTTCTCCATTCAGAATGATGCTAGACTGAGGCTTAGCATATATAGCTTTTACAATGTTGAGGTAAGTTCGTGTTATCCCTAGTTTCTCTAGTGTTTTCAACATAAAGGGATGCTGAACTTTGTCGAATGCTTTTTCTGCATCTATTGAGATGATCATGTGGTTCTTATGGTTGAATCTATTGATGTGGTGAATAACATTTATTGATTTCTGTATATTGAACCAGCCTTGCATCCCGGGGATGAATCCTACTTGATCATGGTGCACAATTTTTTTGATATGCTTTTGTATTCGATTCACAAGATTTTTTTTGAGGATTTTTTGCATATGAGTTCATTAGAGATATTGGTTTGTAGTTTTCTTTTTTTGAAGTGTCTTTGTATTTTCTCGGGATCAGGGTGATGTTGGCCTCATAGAATTAATTTGGAAGAGCTCCTTCTTTTTCTATTTCTAGAAATAACTTGAATAGTATTGGTATTAATTCTTCTTTGAAGGTTTTGTAAAACTCTGCTGTATATCCATGTCGTCCAGGGCTTTTCATGGTTGGTAGTCTTTTGATGGCTTCTTCAATTTCCTCTTTTGTTATTGGTCTGTTTAAATTGTGTGTATCTTCCTGATAATCTGGGCAAATCATATGACTTAAGAAATTTATCAATATCTTTGCTATCTTCTATTTTATTGGAATATAAGGTTTCAAAATAATTTCTAATTATCTTCTGTATTTCTGTAGTGTCCATTGTGATATTGCCTTTTTCATCCCGTATGTTAGTAATTTGAGCTCTCTCTGTTCTTCTCTTCGTTAGCTTGGCTAAGGGTCTGTTGATCTTATTTATTTTTTCAAAGAACCAACTTTTTGTTTTACCAATTTTTTAATGTTTTTTTTGTTTCAATTTTATTGATTTCTGCTCTGATTTTAATTATTTCTTGCCTTCTACTACATTTGCTGTTGTTTTGCTCTTCCTTTTCTAGGGCTTTGAGATGAAATGTGAGCTCATTTATTTGTTGGTTTTTTCATTTTTTGAGGAATTACCTCCAGGAAATGAATTTCCCTCTTTAAACTGCTTTCATTTTGTCCCATAGATTCCAATATGTTGTGTCTGTATTTCCATACATTTTCAAGAATTTTTTGACTTACTCCTTTATGTCTTTTGTAACCCATTGATCATTCAGTAACATATTGTTCATTTTTCATAAGATGTATGATTTTTCCATCCTTCTTTTATCATTGATATTCAGTTTCATTCCACTGCAATCAGATGAGTTACATGGTATAATCTTCACACCTTTATATTTACTAATAGTTGTCCTATGGCATAATATATGGTCTATCTTTGAGAAGGATCCATGTGCTGTTGAGAAGAACGTGTATCCACTTGGTGATGGTTGATATATTCTATATATGTCGGTTAACTCTAGGTTATTGATTGTGTTATTAAGTTCTATAGTTTCTTTATTCAGCTTTTGTCTGGAGGATCTGTCCAATGGAGAGAGCGGTGTGTTGAAGTCACCCACAATTATTGTGTTGTGGTCTATTTGTCTCTTGAACTTGAGGTGAGTTTGTTTTATGAAAGTTTCAGCATCATTGTTTGGTGCATATATATTGATAATTGTTATGTCTTGTTGGTGGATGGTACCTTTTAATAGTATGTAGTGTCCTTCTTTATCCCTTTTGATTAACTTAGGTTGGAAGTTGATTTCATTCGATATGACTATGGCCACTCCTGCTTGCTTCGGGGGACCATGTGAGTGGTATGATTTTTCCCAACCTTTCACCTTCATTCTGTGTATGTCTTTTCCTATCAGATGAGTCTCCTGAAGGCAGCATATTGTTGGATTTGTTTTTTTAATCCAGGTTATTAGCCTATGTCTCTTAATTTGGGAATTTAAGCCATTAACGTTTAAGGTTACTATTGAAATATGGTTAGTACTACCGGTCATGCTTGTTTATTTATTTATTTTAATATGGATAGTTTTTCCTTTTTGGTTATTTTTTTCCTTCCCTTTACTGAGTTACCTCCCACTGTTAGTTTGGCGTGCTGTTTTTTAATTCCTCTTCTTGTAGTGTTTTGCTCAAGATGCCATGCAGTGCTGGTTTTCTGGATGTGAATTCTTTTAACATTTATTTATCATGAAATATTTTAATTTCATTGTCAAATCTGAAGCTTAATATTGCTGGATACAGTATTCTTGGTTGAAATCCAATATTTTTTATCGTTGGAAATACGTTGTTCCAGGATCTTCTCGCTTTCAACGTCTGTGATGAAAAATCAGCCGTTAACCTAATTGGTTTACCCCTGAGAGAAATCTTCCTCCTTTCTCTCGTAGCTTTTAATATTCCCTTTTTGTTCTGTATGTTGGATATCTTCATAATTATATGTCTTGGATTTGGTCTAGTATGGCTTTGAATGTTTGGGGTCCTGTAGGCTTCCAGGACTTGGCAATCCATTCCACCTTTCATATTTGGGAAGTTTCCTAAGATTATTTCATTCAATAAATTGTTCATTTCTTTGGTTTGATGCTCTATGCCTTCTTTTATTCCAATGACTCTCAGGGTTGGTTTTTTTATGACATCCTATGTCTCCTGAATAGATTGCTCGTGTCTTCTAAGCATCTTTTCTGTGTTGACAATATTCTTTTCAAGTTGATAAACTTTGTCTTCATTATCTGATGTTCTGGCTTTTACTTGATCTAGTCTATTTGTAATATTCTCATTTGTTATACTCTGGTTTCTCTTCAGATCATATAAACCTTTTGTCTTTTAATATTCTCGTTTCAGTTTTTAATTTGGTTTATGGTTTCCTGCATTTCTAAAATTACTGTTTGTTTTATTTTCTAAATCTCTATTTCGTGATAGAGCTTGTTCTTTGACATTTGAATTTGCTTATTTACTTCGTTTTCAAAATATACGTTCATTGTTTGAACTTGCTGTCTAAAGTCTTCTCTAAGAATCCATTCCATCTGAGTTAGGTATGCCTTGACTTCTTTCTCTGTCCATTTTTCTGGTGCCTGTAGGTTCTCCTTTGTATTTAAGTTGTCCTGCATTGTTTGTGCTCCTTTTTCCCTTTGTTTTTTTCATGGTGCTCAAGTTACTTCCCAACTCTGTTTGACTGCTGTGTTTCTGTTTTCTCCTTTAAATTTGTTTTGGTTTTTATATTTCCACTATCTCTCCTTTGTGTTAGGAGACAATGTTTCGAGATGTTGGATTTAATTGTGATATAAGGTAAATTCATTGGTTTCATTAAAGGCCTTCAGATTTTGATGGCATATAGAGAACTAAGGTTTGGACTTAAGATTTTATGTAAAGATCGGTTGATTTGATTGTATGGAGGTTCGGATACGTTAGCTTCTTTGGGGGGTTACTCAAATGCAGTCGGATATTAACAGTAGAATAGACAGGAATACTTGGGGGTAGTTAAGGGCTTGGGTGGACTATACACCTATTTGTAGTATTCATCTATTTGCATTTAGTAAGTTATATGTAGTCTGGTTGTTCATGCTGTTTTATTGTAGCAATCTGTCATAACCTGGCGATGGTGACTTCAGTTTTACAAGATGTTGCCCGCTGGCTTCATTGGTGGACTTTAAGTTGTGCGGGATAGAACTGGACCACTTCCTTCCTTCATCTCAAACCCCGAACTCATCCCAGAGCTCAGAGAGTGCACAGCCAGCAGGACTCCACAGAATCTGTAGTGCCGTTTCTCTCTGCTTGCTGGTCGCTTCTCGGCGGCACCTCGCCGTCTGTAGCCACGGGGCGGGCCGCAGGGCAGGCGGCGGATCAGTCAGCCTGGATCTCTGGTCGCACCGTTGGCTCGCATTTGAGACTCAGTAACCGGTCCTCGGTGATGGAAATCCTTCCTCTAGGTTTCGGTGCACCCCAATTCAGCTGGAAATTCCTAACAAGATAGCTTTCTGTTGTTCTAACCCTGTATTCACCTGTGCAGTGATGTGTTACACGGGGTGTGATGCACTCTATTTGCGGCCATCACTCATTCTTGTTCTTATATTTGCTGTATATTTTCACTGATGTCCATATCAAGAAATGCTCTGAACTATTCATAAGCCTTAAATCAGTATACTAATCATTATTCTGCATCCTCCTAGCTCACCCAAATGACATGGTGGAGTTCATTCCTGGAGAAAGCATGGATCAAGAGGCCCCATCAGAAGCCATGGTAAGGTTGCTTATCTTCCTCTGAAATTCAAGTGTTGATCTTTAGTATCTCTTTCTCTTGTAATATGATATGGTTTCCTGGAGATGACATACACAATTTCCTGAGTGTGCAGATTCTCATTAAGGTGTCTGTTGCTAAATGAGACCTCACTGAAGGCAATATAACAAGAAAGAGTATAAACTACACACCGTATAATAACAAGCTTTGTGCCTGGATATGATTTTCCATCCTGGTCATCAAATTCCTTAATTATCACCTAATATAGACCTGTGACACAAATACCCTAGAAAAGCTTGTGTCATTTGGTGAGTGTATATTTGCTATCTCTTCCCTTGATTTGCACACATTCTCATTGAATATTTGAATGTCACCAATAAACAAAAGACTTGTGCACACAGGTCAAATCATGGCTTGATGTTCATAGTGACTCCTTTTCTGTATTCACAGGAGGAATCAAAAGGATCCATAATTGGTATGTATCCTGGGCTCACTCTCTTCCTGTTTGAAAATGTAGATAATGCCAAGGGTCAGAGAGTCTTCCTTCATTTTGAGTGCAGAGTCTGAGTGATTCCACTACCTCCTTGAGAATGAGAAGTGAGGGGTTTGTGATCTAAATTGATTTAAAAAATATCTATGGCCATTCTGCATATTTCCTTGAAGCACCTATGTGAGTGGAGCAAAGTTGCTAGGTCAATGAGAGTTTTATACATGTGTCTTTGTGTGCATTCACGCAACATGATTCTGAGTGTGAATTTGTGTTCGTTTTTGCACATTTGTTTGTTTCTCTAGATATATACATGCCATGAGGCCAACGTCCATATGTTTAAACAAAAAAAGCCATCTCCATTAGATCATGATTTTGTATATGTGTAAATAGATCAAACTGTAAACCTTCCATATGTGCAGTTTATTCCACACCAATACCTCAATTAACATGCAAAACTTATCCCATGAAAACCCAGAAAATTTTCATGACACTCTATAAAGGAAAAACTCCATTTCAATCCTGTCACTGCACCAGTAGCAACTTCATTTAATAGCAAACTTTACCTGTCAGTATGTCCTATATTTAATCAGTGCATGTGATAGTTCACAACACTTTACTCATGAAAAATTTTCACGTTCATATACATTTTTTGTGAGAGGTGTCAGAATTCATCTTCCAATTCCCATTCTAGGCTCAAGTTTCTGGACAGGGTCAGTCCTTAACAATGGCCCTCAGGTCCACCAATGCACTATGCTCACTTATGGTGGGCATCTGAGACAGAGGAGATGCACAGGCCAGACATTACTATAGCTAAGGAAGGTCTTACTTTGCATGTTCCAACTGACACTGAAAGCTACCTTATTGGGTTTTTTTGTAGACACTACTTTGTAGAAACATGTTTTCACTGGATGGATTTTCATGGGGCATGATCAGCACAATTGCAGCTCATCTAGTTACACAGCAAAAGGTGGGCTGTGGTGAAGATCCAGCTCAGCACAGCAGTGGTGTCCGATCCCTAGTTTAGGTCTGTGCTGCCCCCTGTGTGGCCTGCAGGATATCGCATTGACATTATATATGATAGGTCTTCATAATGTCAGTCCCAAATGCTCTCTGGTTCCTTCTATTTATTCATACATGGATACTGACACTGACTGGTCACTGTGAGGGTAAAACCACTGTGGTCATCATTCCTTCTCATCTCTGAACTCCTTCCTTGGCAGAGTGTCTTTATCTTAGTCCATGACATCTTTTGATAATTGCAACTGTGTGCTAAGATCTCACTTGTTCAGCATTTGGGGCTCTACAATGAACCAGGTATCCACTTGGGATCTGACCAGGACCAGCCAGAATCAGTAGGGAAGTGAAGAAGATAGCATTGTGTCCAAGCTTTTCACACACATTTCTTATGAGATCTGGGTGGGATGTGCTTGACTTTGAGGAGAGCCATCAGGATCCTTTTTTTTATTGGTTGTTCAAAACATTAAAATGCTCTTGACATATCCTATTTCATACATTAGATTCAAGTTGGTTATAAACTCCCAATTTTACCCCAAATACAGATTGCAGAATCACATTGGTTTCACATCCACATTTTTACATAATGCCTTATTAGTAACTGTTGTATTCTGCAACCTTTCCTATCCTCTACTATCCCCCCTCCCCTCCCCTCCCATATTCGCTCTCTACCCATCTCCTGCAATTAATTTCTCTCCTTGTTTATTTTCCCATTCCCCTCACAACCTGTTATATGTAATTTTGTATAACAATGAGGGTCTCCCTCAATGACCATGCAATTTCTCTTACTCTCCCTTTACCTCCCACCTCATGTATCTGTTTAATGTTAATCTTTTCTTCCTGCTCTTCCTTCCTGCTCTGTTCTTAGTTGCTCTCATTATATCAAAGAAGACATTTGGTATTTTCTTAAGGGATTGGCTAGCTTCACTAAGCATAATCTCTTCTAGTGCCATCAATTTCCCTGCCAATTCCATGAATTTGTCATTTTTTAGTGCTGCGTAATACTCCATGGTGTATAAATGCAACTTTTGTATCCATTCATCTATTGAAGGGCATCTGGGTTGGTTCCACAGTCTAGCTATTGTGAATTGTGCTGCTATGAACATCGTTGTGGCAGTATCCCTGTAGTATGCTCTTTTAAGGTCTTCAGGGAACAGTCCAAGAAGGGCAATAGCTGGGTCAAATGGTGGTTCCATTCCCAGCTTTCCCAAGAATCTCCATACTGCTTTCCAAATTGGCCGCACCAATTTGCAGTCCCACCAGCAATGTACAAGAGTACCCTTTTCCCCACAACCTCTCCAGGACTTGTTGTTGTTTGCCTTCATAATGGCTGCTAATCTTACTGGAGTGAGATGGTATCTAAGGGTGGTTTTGATTTGCATTTCTCTGACTGCTAGAAATGGTGAGCATTTTTTTCATATACTTGTTGATTGATTGTAAGTCCTCCTCTGAGAAGTGTCTGTTCAGGTCTTTGGACCATTGGTTGATTGAGTTATTTGTTATCTTATTGTTTAATTTTTTGAGTTCTTTGTATACTCTGGATATTAGGGCTCTATCTGAAGTGTGAGGAGTAAAAATTTGTTACCAGGATGTAGGCTCCCTATTTACCTCTCTTATTGTTTCTCTTGCTGAGAAAAAACTTTTTAGTTTAAGTAAGTCCCATTTGTTGATCCTAGTTATTAACTCTGTGCTATGGGTGTCCTATTAAGGAATTTGGAGCCCGATCCCACAATATGTAGATTGTAACCAACTTTTTCTTCTATCAGGCGCAGAGTCTCTGATTTGATATGAAGCTCTTGGATCGATTTTGATTTAACTTTTGTGCATGGTGAGAGAAAGGGATTCACTTTTATTTTTTTGCATATGGATTTTCAATTTTCCCAGCACCATTTGTTGAAGATGCTATCCTTCCTCCATTGCATGCTTTTATCCCATTTATCAAATATAAGAAAGTTGTAATTTTGTGGATTTGTCTCTGTGTCCTCTAAGTTGTACCATTGGTCCACCTGCCTGTTTTGGCACCAGTACCATGCTGTTTTTGTTACTATTGCTCTGTAGTACAGTTTAAAATCTGGTATCACTATACCTCCTGATTCACACTTCCTGCTTAGAATTGCTTTTGCTATTCTGGGTCTTTTATTTGTCCATATGAATTTCATGATTGTTTTATCTATTTCTCCTAGAAATGTTGTTGGGATTTTGATTGGCATTGCATTAAACCTACAGAGAACTTGGTGTCATATTGCCATTTTGATGATGTTAGTTCTTCCTTTCCATGAACAGGGTATATTTTTCCACCTTCTAAGGTCTTCTTCTATTTCTCTCTTTAGGGTTCTGTAGTTTTCATCATATAAATCTTTCACCTCTTTTGTTACGTTGATTCTCAAGTATTTTATTTTATTTTATTTTTTGAAAAAATTGTGAATGGGGTGGTTGTCCTCATTTCCATTTCAGAAGATTTGTCACTGATATAAAGGAATGCCTTTTATTAATGCGTGTTGATTTTATATTCTGCCATTTTGCTCAATTCACTTATTTGCTCTAGTAGTTTCTTTGTACAACCTTTTTGGTCTGTTAGATATGTTATCATATCATCCACATATGGTGATAATTTAAGTTCTTCTCTTTCTATTTTTGTGCCGTTAATTTCTTTTGTCTGTCTAATTTCTCTGGTTAGTATTTCGAGGACTAAATTGAATAGAAGTGTTGAAAGAGGGCATCCCTGTCATGTTCCAAATTTTAGAGGGAATGCCTTCAGTTTTCCTCCATTCAGAATGATGCTAGCCTGAGGCTTAGCGTATACAGCTTTTACAATGTTGATGTAACTTCCTGTTATCCCTAGTTTTTCTAGTGTTTTGAACATAAAGGGATGCTGAACTTTGTTGAATGCTTTTTCTGCATCTATAGATATGATCATGTGGTTCTAATGGTTAAATCTATTGATGTGGTGAATAACATTTATTGATTTCTATATATTGAACCAGCTTTGCATCCCGGGGATCAATTCTACTTGATTATGGTGCACAATTTTTTTGATATGCTTTTGTATTTGATTCGCCAGAAATTTATTGAGGATTTGCATCTAAGTTCATTAGAGATATTGATCTGTAGATTTCTTTCTTTGATGTGTCTTTGTCTGGTTTTGGGATCAGGGTGATGTTGGCCTCATAAAATGAATTTGGAAGAGCTCCTTCTTTTTCTATTTCTTGAAATAACTTGAAAAGTATTGGTATTATTTTTTTTTTGAAGGTTTTGTAAACCTCTGCTGTATATCCATCTGATCCAGGGCTTTTCTTGGTTGGTAGTCTTGTGATGGCTTCTTCAATTTCGTCCTTTGTTATTAGTCTATTTATATTGTGTGTATCTTCCTGACTCAATCTGGGCAAATCATATAACTTTTGAAATTTATCAGTAACTTCGCTATCTTCTATTTTATTGGAATATAGGGTTTCAAAATAATTTCTAATTATCTTCTGTATTTTCTTCGTGTCTGTTGTGACATTGCCTTTTTCATCTCGTATGTTAGTAATTTGAGCTCTCTCTCTTCTTCTCTTCATTAGAATGGCTAAGGGTCTGTCAATCATATTTATTTTTTTAAAGAACCAACTTTTTGTTTTATCAATTTTTAATGGGTTTTTTTTTTGTTTGTTTGTTTCAATTTGGTTGACTTCCGCTCCAATTTTAATTATTTCTTGCCTTCTACTATATTTGCTGTTGTTTTGCTCTTCCTTTTCTAGGGCTTTGAGATGAAGTTTGAGCTCATTTATTTGTTAGTTTTTTCATTTTTGAGAAATGACCTCCAGGAAATGAATTTCCCTCTTAAAACTGCTTTCATTTTGTCCCATAGATTTCAATATGTTGTGTCTGTATTTCCATTCATCTCCAAGAATTTTTGATTTCCTCCTTTATGTCTTTTGTAACCCATTTATCATTCAGTAACCTATTGTTCATTTTCCATGAGATGTATGGTTTTTCCTTCCTTCTTTTATCATTGATATCCAGTTTCATTCCACTGTAATCAGATAAGATGCATGGTATTATCTCCGCACCTTTATATTTTCTAAATGTTGTCCTATGGCATAATATATGGTCTATCTTTGAGAAGGATTCTTGTGCTGCTGAGAAGAACGTGTAACCACTTGATGATGGTTGATATATTCTATATATGTCGGTTAAGTCTAGGTTATTGATTGGGTTATTGAGTTCTATAGTTTCTTTATTCAGCTTTGTCTGGAGGATCTGTCCAATGGAGAGAGCCGTGTGTTGAAGTCACCCATAATTATTCTGTTGTGGTCTATTTGACTATTGAACTTGAGGAGAGTTTGTTTTATGAATGTTACAGCACCATTGTTTGATGCATACATATTGATAATTGTTATGTCTTGTATGTGGGTGGTTCCTTTTAATAGTATGTAGTTTCCTTCTTTACCCTTTTTGATTAACTTAGGTTTGAATTTGATTTTATTCGATTTGACTATGGCCACTCCTGCTTGCTTCGGGGCACCATGTGAGTGGTATGATTTTTCCCAACCTTTCAGCTTCAGTCTGTGTATGTCTTTTCCTATCAGAGGAGTCTCCTGAAGGCAGCGTATTTTTGGATTTGTTTTTTTTCATCCAGGTTATTAGCCTATGTCTCTTAATTGGGGAATTTAAGCCATTAACGTTTAAGGTTACTATTGACATATGCTTAGTACTAACCTCATGCTTGTTTATTTATTTATTTTAATATGGCTAGTTTTTCCTTTTTGTTTATTTTTTCCCTTCCCTTTACTCAGTTACCTCCCACTGTTAGTTTTGGGTGCTGTTTTTCAATTCCTCTTCTTTTAGTGTTTTGCTAAGGATGCCATGCTGTACTGCTTTTATGGCTGTGAACTCTTTTATGTTTTTTTTATCATGAAATATTTTAGTTTCATTGTCAAATCTGAAGCTAAATTTTGCTGGATACAGTATTCTCGGTTGGAATCCATTATTTTTTAGCAGTTGAAATACGTTGCTCCAGAATCTTCTCGCTTTCAACGTCTGTGATGAAATATCTGCCGTTAACCTAATTTGTTTACCCCTGAATGTAATATGCCTCCTTTCTCTCGTAGCTTTTAATATTCTCTCCTTCTTCTGTATGTTGAATATCTTCATAATTATGTGTCTTGGAGTTGGTCTATTACGGTTTTGAAGGTTTGGGGTCCTGTAGGCTTCCCGGATTTGGCAATCCATTTCATCATTCACATCTGGTTAATTTTCTAGGATTATTTCATTCAATAGTTTGTTCATTCCTTTGGTTTGAACCTCTATGCCTTCTTCTATCCCAATGACTCTCACGTTTGGTTTTTTTATGACATCCCATTTCTCTTGGATAGATTGCTCGTGTCTTTTAAGCATCATTTCTGTGTTGACTATATTCTTTTCAAGTTGATAAACTTTGTCTTCATTATCTGATGTTCTGGCTTCTGCTTGATCTAGTCTATTTGTAATATTCTCGTTTGAATTTTAATTTGCTTTATCGTTTCCTGCATTTCTAGGATTACTGTTTTTTTTTTTTTTGAAATCTCTATTTCGTGATAGAGCTCGTTCTTTGACATTTGAATTTGCTTATTTAATTCATTTTCAAAATATACGTTCATTGTTTGAACTTGCTGTATAAACTCTTCTCTGAGATTCCATTCCATCTTAATTAGGTATGCCTTGACTTCCTTCTCCATCCAATTTTCTGGTGCCTCTAGCTTCTCTATTGTATTTAAGTTGTCCTGCATTGTTTGTACTCTTATTTTTCCCTTGTTTTTTCATGGTGCTCATGTTACTTTCCAACTCTCTTTGACTGCTGTGTTTCTGTTTTCTCCTTTAAATTTGTTTTGGTTTTTATAGTTCCACTATCTCTCCTTTGTGTTAGGAGATGATGTTTAGAGATGTTGGATTTAATTGTGATTTAAGGTAAATTCATTGGTTTTATTAAATCCTTCAGATTTTGATGGCGAATAGAGAACTGAGGTTTGGACTTAGAATTTTATGTTAAGGTCGGGTGATTTGCTTGTATGGAGGTTAGTATATGTTAGCTACTTTGGGGTGTTACGCAAATGCATGCGGATATTACCAAGAGAATAGACAGGAGTACTTGGGGGTAGTTAAGGGCTTAGGTGGAATATAGACCTGTTCATAGAATTCATCTATTTGCATTTGATAAGTTATATGTAGTCTGGTTGTTCATGCTGTTTTATTGTTGCAATCTGTCGGAACCTGGCGATGGTGAAGTCAGCTGATCAACATGGTGTCCGCTGGCTTCCTTTGTGGATTTTCCATTGTTGGGGATAGAACTGGACTGCTTCCTCCCCAATCTCAAACCCCAAACTCAGCCCAGAGCTCAGTGAGGGCACAGCCGGGAGGACTCCACAGAATCCGTAGCGCCGTTTCTCTCTCCTTGCTGTTCGCTTCTCGGCAGCACCCCACTGTCTGTAGCCGCGGGGCAGGCTGCAGGGCGGGCGGCGGATCAGTCAGCCTGGATCTCTGGTCGCACTGTTGGCTCACGTTTGAGACTCAGTAACCGGTACTCGATGATAGAATCCTTCCCCTAAGTTTCGGTGCACCCCAATTTTGCTAGAAATTTCTAACAAGATAGCTTTTTGTCGTTCTAACCCTGTATTCATCTGTGCAGTGATGCGGTACACTGGGTGTGATACACTCTATTTGCAGGCATCTCTCATTCTTGTTCTTATCTTTGCTGTATATTTTCACTGATGTCCATATCAAGAAATGCCCTGACTATTCATAAGCCTTAAATCAGTATACTAATCATTATTCTGCATCCTCCTAGTTCACCCAGGTGACATGGTGGAGTTTATTCCTGGAGAAAGCATGAGGCGAGAGACCCCATCAAAAGCCATGGTAAGGTTGCTTATCTTCCTCTGAAATCCAGTGTTGCTCTTTAGTTTCTCTTTCTCTTGTAATATGATATGGTTTCCTGGAGATGACCTACACAATTTCCTGACTGTGCAGATTCTCATTGGGGGTGTCTGTTGCCAAATGAGACCTCACTGAAAGCAACATTAACAAGAAACAGTATAAACTACACACTGTATGATAACAAGCTTTGTGCCTGGCTATGGTTTTCCCTCCTGGCCATCGAATTCCTTAATTATCACCTAATATAGAAATGTGACACAAATCACCTAGAAAAGCTTGTGTCATTTGGTGAGAGTACATTTGCTATCTGTTCCCTTGATTTGCCCACATTATCATTGGATATTCGAATGTCACCAAGTAAACAAAAGACTTGTGCACACAGGTCAGAGCATGGCTTGATCTTCATAGTGACTCCTTTTCTCTATTCACAGGAGGATTCAAGAGGATCCATAGTTGGTATGTATCCTGGCCTCACTCTCTTCCTGTTGCAAAATGTAGATGACGCCAAGGGTCAGAGAGTCTTCCTTCCTTTTGAGTGCAGAGACTCAGTGATTCCACTACCTCCTTGAGAATGAGAAGTGAGGGGTTTGTGGTCTAAATTGATTAAAATAAATCTATGGCCATTCTGCATATTTCCTTGAAGCACCTGTGTGAGTTGAGCAACGTGGTTAGGTCAATGAGAGTTTTCTACATGTATCTCTGTGTGCATTCTTGCAACATGATTCTGAGTGTGACTTTTTGTTCGTTTTTGCATATTTGTCTGTTTCTCTAGATATATACATGCCAAGATGCCAATGTCCACATGTTTAAACAAAAAAAGCCATCTCTATTAGATCATGATTTTGTATATGTGTAAATAGATCAAACTGTAAACTTTCCATGTGTGCAGTTCATTTCACACCAATACCTCAATTAACATGCAAAACATATCCCATCAAAACCCAGAAAATTTTCACGACACTCTATAAAGAAAAAGCTCCACTTCATTTCTGTCACTGCAACAGTAGCAACTTCATTTAATAGCAAACATCACGTGTCAGTAGGTCCTAGATTTAATCAGTGCATGTAATTGTTCAGAACACTTCACTCATGAAAAATTTTCAAGTTCATACACATTTTTTTGTGCGAGGTGTCAGAATTCATCTTCCAATCCCCATTCTAGGCACAAGTTCCTGGACAGGGCCAATCCTTAACAGTGACTCTCAGGTCCACCAATGCACTGTGCTTACTTATGGTGGACATCTGAGACAGAGGAGATTCAAAGACCAGAGATTAATTTAGATAAGGAAGGGCTTACTTTGCATGTGCCAACTGACACTGAAAAATACCTTATTGGGTCTTTTTGTAGACACTACTTTGTAGAAACATGTTTTAACTGGATGGGTTTTCATGGGGCCTGATCAGCACAATTGCAGCTCATCTAGTTACAGAGCAAAAGGTGGGCTGTATTGAAGGTCCAGCTCAGCACAGCAGTGGTGTCTGATCCCTTGTTTGGGTCTGTGCTGCCCCATGTGTGGCCTGCAGAATATCACAATGACAGTATATATGAAACGTCTTCATACTGTCAGTCTCAAGTACTGTCTATGTCCTTCTATTCATACATACATGGATACTGACACTGACTGGTCACTGTGAGGGTAGAACCACTGTGGTCATCATTCCTTCTCATCCTAGAACTCCTCCCTGTGCAGAGTGTCTTAATCTTAGTCCACGACATCATTTGATAAATGCAACTCTGTGCTAAGATCCCACTTGTTCAGCATGTGGGGCTCTACAATGAACGAGGTATCCACCAGAGATCTGACCAGGACCAGCCAGAATCGGTAGGGAAGTTAAGATAGCATTGTGTCCAAGCTTTTCACACACATTTCTTATGAGCTCTAGTTGGGATGTGCTTGAATTTGAGGGGAGCCATCTGGAACTTAATGTTGACTTTGTTTATGTCGATTCCTCAGGCCCTCAGATAGTTCCTGGCACTTTTCACTTTTGCATGACACTTCAGTCTACTTATAAATGAGGAGTATGAGTAGTGAGAACATGCTAGAAAACTGACTCCACAGTCTACTTATAAATGAGGAGTATGAGGAGTGATAACATTCTAGCAAACTGACTCCACAGTCTACTTATAAATGAGGTGTATGAGGAGTGAGAACATGCTAGCAAACTGCTGTCCACGGAAACCCGGGGGAAGGAAATTCTTGTCTGCTTCATCTTTGAACTCCTGGTCTTGGCCATCCAAAATAACAGTATTTTTAATTTAATTTTAATTTTTATACGAAACTTTCAAAGTGGCCAGTAGACCCATGTGGATAAAGCAGAGGAAATTCCCATTCTCTTCTGGACCGCTGCTCTGATGATGGCACAGTGTATGTTCTGTGAGTTTATATTCCTGAAACTGTTGGCATCACAGTTTGCATGTCAGCTTGGTCTTTTTAAACGAGAAAGGGATAATGTCCCAATGGAAGAAAGTAGTTAAAATTTGACTCCTTACAGCTCCACTCTCATTAGAATGTTTGCAATTGTTTGCAGCATCCTGTTTGAGGCCTCTGAATCCCCAGAACCCAGAGAGGGTCTGAGAACCCAGAACAGAGATGTAGATGATCCTGACTATTAATATTATTATCACTATATTTTTCTTTCCAATAACGAAACCCCGAAACTGAATAAATTATACAGGTCGGTGTGTTTAGCTTACAGTTCTGCAATTACAAGAGCATGGCACTAGCAAACACTTTTCTTTAGTGAATACCCTCTTAGCTGCATAGCGTGATTGGTGGTGTCTGCAGGGATGCAGGTGCAGTATAGAGACACCACATGGCAAGACACGAAGCCAGCAGGGATCAGTTGATTCATTTGCTCTTCTTATATAACAGGATCTAACAAGGGTTTGAGAAATCTGTATTCTTACTTCTGACTCTCATACCGTCAAATGTCCTCACCACCTCCAAGCAGACCCTTCCTCACACAGATTTCACAAATCTCAATGTGGCCATACTGAGCACCAAGCCTCAATCACACAATCCAGAGTGGGATAAAAAACATCCAACCCTAGCAACCATCATAAGCTTAGTTGTGTAGAAGAAAGAATGAGTCAATCTTAAGTAACTCAGTTGATGATGTCTGTGTCTCTAAAGGTTGGACATGGAGCAAAGATTATGATTCAAGCTGTGACGAGGGAGAGCCTGCAGGTAGGAACAGCACTTGGGGTATGACAAAATGGGAAAGGTTTCATGGTAAGATTTGTGTTCACCTACTCACGTGGGAAATAAGGAATGGGAATAAAATTGAGAAAACAGAAATATGTATTATTTTCATAAAAAGTAGGGTTAGTAGACCTTCTGACATCCTGTTCATAAGAAGACAACTTTTGCTTTGAAAGGTAAACACAATCTTCCATGTTAAGTCCCATTCTGTCCTAAATTTGCCTCTAATAAACATCAAGTAGCCTGGCTTTCATTATTGATTATTTTTTGGCATTGTGCATGAAAGAAATAAGATCTGCACTTTAGGTTTGACCCACAAGGTAAAGAATCTAGTGGGACATACTTTCTTAGAGCACTTTGCAAACCTGTAATTGAAGCTTTCACTAGTGATAAGTAGTGAGTAAGAAGTCACAATTCCCCTCTGAATGTTATCTTTTTAGAGCAGCACTTTCTCTTCTGTGTTTTGTCTATTTCTGGTCGAAAATGAACTCCCAAATGGGGGCAACTTAAAGAAAATTGTTTCTGTGCACCCTGGACAGGCCACGGTGTTCTCCTGTAAAAGAGTGGGGAGAAGTTCCTCCGTGAACATGTTTCTAACCTCCAGTCTTTGTCTAATTCCCAAGCACTTGGACTAGGGAAAATCTGAATTTGCTTGTATTTAAGAGGCCTAAGTCCAGAAAATCAGGAAGACTGTGGCTGTCTCTTGGAAGAACAGGATGACACAGAATCCCTACCAAGTACAATGGCAGAATGTGAACTGGTGGAAAAGAGCTCTTGGGATGCTAGATCTATTTCTCATTGCAGAGGTGAGGTGATGGAGACCAGGAGACAGGAATGCAGACAAGAGGAAGAATGGAGCGCTTTGACTGTGCATTCTAGAACACCAGGAGCAGGAGCAACTTAAGTTCTCACCTTGAATTTAACTCTGCCTTTCCTTTTTTTAAGGCCACATCATGACCATCACGGCAATAGTCCACAAAGAAAACATAGAAAGCTATTCAGAGTATGAGGAGGAGGACAAAAGGACAAGAAATCTGCAAGTAATTGATTTTCTATTGGTTTCTCTTAATTATTCTTTCTTATGTAAAAACTCTGTAGATTTTCCATGTTTCATCTTTCCCACATTTTATGACTTTTCTAAAGGTGCTTTCCTCATCCAGATCTTTGAGGTCCTTGGACCTTCAATGTTTGTTAAATCTCTCTGCACTAACATTCTTAGTCTTCATCTGCTTTTTTTTTTACCACAAGCAACACCACTGAATCATGCTGAGTAATACTGCATACCCATATACTGAGTTTGAGTTGTAGGGAGCATCAGAAACACTGAGTTGTTGCCTGATACATGAGACACAAACAATCTGGTTCTGGTTTACTGACCACTGAATAGCTGGGTTCTGACTTTGCTGGCTCTGGGCATGCATGAATGTATCCTTCCTTTCCTAGGTCAAGATTATGCAATTGGAATGTAGGTCCCTTAACATGAAATGTTTCCAGGGGCCCTCTCCTGATTCAGTATATGGACTTAATGCAGCAAAGGCGATAAAGCAGTTTAGGAAGAGGAAATGTGAGTCTGAAAAGAATGGGAAGGAGAGCAGAGGTCATATCAGTCCACATATTCTCCTTTGCTTTCTCAAGTTTCTTTGTTGCACTTTTTTGCAATCCATCAGAATCAATTAGAGCACTGAAGATTCTATAGTTGCATGGGACCATGGCCATGCAAGAGAAGGTACAATTTGGTAAAAATCAGTGCAGGAAGCTCTCTGAGGAATGGCATTACAGAGGGTAGGGCTGGAGGAGCCAGGGACCTTGCTCCACCCTGTGTCATCACAGATGCTGCTCTTCAGGATTCCAGATGTATGCTACTCAGCCTTTACACCCAGATGTCTTAGAGAACTCTTCCCATTGCCTCATGTTCACTCTCTAGGAAAGCAGCGTCAGAAGGATCTGAAGGTGAATATCCATGAGAATTTCCTTCTGAGGACCTTCATAGACACTCTTCCCACAGACAACACCCTCAGCTTAAGTCAGCATACCAGTCTCAGTGTTCCCTGCCCAGACCCCAGGAGAGATCAGGGTCCAAGTTCATCTTGCATTTCCTGAGGACAATTGTGGTCCTGGCCACTCTCTGTGGCCAGCAACTCATCCCAAGTGATTTTTTTTTACCTTGTTCTGTTTTATAGACCCCATAAGACACCAGGGAGAGCAGAGACTTTGGCCCTGGAACACAGGAGAGATGATACCTGCAGTGCAGAGCAGCTGAAATTAACCTGTAAGACTCGGAGCAGGAGCTTGTTTTTCATTTCCAATGACATAACTCTTTATATTATATAGAATTTTCAGACTTATATGTTCTTTGTTTAATAATTTTAATATTAGTATTTCATGTCAAATTTTTCTATTAAATTATATTTAATGGTAACAGTTGCTTTTAAAATTCATTATGTATAATAAAACACACTTGGGAAGAGAGGTGGGGGGGAAAGTGAGGGAGAAGTGGAATTGCACGGAAGATGGAAGGAGACCCTCATCGTTATACAGAATACATGTATGATGATGTGAGGGAAAAAAAAGAAGTGTGTCACATTAGATTGGGAAGAGAGAACTGATGGGAGGGGAAGGGAAGGTAAGGAGGGAAAGGAAGGTCAGCTGAATAAAACAGACATTAGTATAGCTGTATGCATATTCATGACTGTATGACCAATGTGATTCTGCAACCTGTACACTCAGAAAGATGAGAAATTTTACCCCATCTTATTCAAAAATATGATATGTCAATATCATTGTACTGTCATTTTTAACTAGTTAAAACAAATTTTAACAACACACACACTAAAAGAGGAATATGTTCCTGAGGCAGATCTTGATTAATTACAAAGATTTTACCTGGTAACTTCTTTCACCATTACTCCTCTCCTCCCATACTCCTCAGTTTGCTTTTTTGGTTGTTTTTTTAGATTGGTATTATAACATTCACAAAATTATTGATGTGGGTGAATGGATGCAATAAAGAATCAAATAATTAAATTACAAGCTAAATTAAATCCCAACTAAATTTCATAAGTGTTTAATTAATTTATCCATTAATTAGCTAACTGAATCTCAAGTCAAAACACCCAACATAATAAAGGGCTGGGAAACAATTGGCAATATTCATTTATGAAAAATTGTGGTTTTACATTTTATATCCTTTTTTCAATTAAGAACAATATTTTTTGTAATCTATCACATACATATAAAACAAGTTGGAAAACATACATTACAAACTTGTAACAATGGCTTTAAATACATTAACTGACATGTTTCTCATTGGAAATAGGTTGCTTGCTGTATATATATAGTGCATGAAAACTACTGATATAATAAAGTCTAGACAAAATATAATTGTCTGCTCTATGGTAACATATGAGCATCACTCTAATCTAACCATGCTAAAAGTTACATAATACTGTAAAAAATGTCTTAAAATCTATATACTTTAATAAGAAATAAATTCAATAAAGAATGATAATACAGGGACTGGGGATGTGGCTAAGTAGTAGAGTACTTACCTCACACATGTGAGGCCCTGGGTTTGATTCTAAGCACCACACACAATAAACCAAATATATAAAGGCATTGAGTCCATTTACAATTAAAAGTATTTTTTTAAAAAAAAGAATGATGGTGTTGGGTTGTAGCTCAATGGTAGAGCACTCGCCTCGCATATGTGAGGCACTGGGTTTGATTCTCAGCACCTCATATAAATAAATAAAGGTCTATTGATAATTAATATATATATATATATATATATATATATATATATATATATATATATATATATATATATATATGAAAAAAGAATGATAATACTGAGAACCAAGGCATTCAGATTTCAAAATTCATGCTTCTTTTCAGGTGATCTGATATTTTGCCAACTAAGTTTTCAAAATTTGTTCTAAGCCAACATTACTCATATATGTTACACATCTATTATTTCATAAATTTACTTTCCTCATGAAAGACCTTTGATAAACATCCAAAATATTTAGGTTAATTATATTTGAAATGGAGCTGAAAGAAATACTGGTATCAAATAAATATATTTGAAATGGAGCTGAAAGAAATACTGGTATGGTTTTTCACTGTGACCTCAAGTATTTAAGTATTACAAGTTATTCAACCAACACAACAAAGTTAAAATCATAATGGCACAGCATGTATTGTAAATAAATCAAAACAAAAGAATGTGTAACACAAAGACAGAGCAGTGGCACATTAAAGGAGAACTAGCTGAATACAAAAAATTGACTACTGCAGAGCATAAAATTAAAACGGTTTAAGTGAGACAAGGTGATGGAGAGGTCAAAATGAAGGTGACAACCGATGATTCTGCTGACCACTGTTGTCCAGAATGGAAATTATAAAATCATATTTTTAAAAACTTTGATAGGTATACAATTATCTCCAGAATTAAAAAAATAAAGATTTCCAATGCATCTGCCTTCTCTGAATAGAATAAAGCTCTAAGTTTGTCTGTCAACTGATGTTTTGATCACACATAATTTTTACCTCTGAATTTTTTGGGTTGACAATGATGACTGTAACAACCAAAATTAGTCCATGATTTCATGTTGTTAAAAACTTTTTAAAAACTTACTACTCAGATATTAGAACAGTTATCAATTTTTTTAGAATATCAAATTTGTCAAATTTTCATTGAGGTCATGTGGCACACATCATTTAATTCAAAGCCACAACTCATTTGTCCCCGTGATATCTTCTTCACACACACACACACACACACACACACACACATTTCTTCATCAGCAGTCTTGTATAGTAAAAGTGTCTAGTTTTTGTTCATTTTTTAATGCAATACACTTCTATCTACAATTTCATTACATGCATACAACAAACAGGAAATTATGGGTTTTTACATCCTTCATGATAATTTTATATACAGGGAGATTTAAAACAGTACTTCAACAGTTTGCCTAGTAATGTATTGTATCTTCTTCAATGATTGTATCTTCTTCTCAAATTTTAATAAGGAGGTATAAAATACAGGTTCAATAATTTAAAATCAAGTATCCATCTTTTAAAAAATAGTGTTGCAGCATTGTGTTTGCATTACTTTTAAAACTTTTTAAGTTTCTCTCTCATGGCACAATCTTCTAATACTTCATATATGAGAGGAAATTTTTTAAAAAATTGCAACTTCTGCCCCTGGAAGGGCTCTGTTGTGACTGAATGGCATATGAATTTTTATTGATTTTATATATTTACGTATACAACAGTGGAATGTATTCCAATTCTTATTACACATATAGAGCACAATTTTTCATACCTTTGTATATTAAGTATGTTCACACTAATTCATGCCTTAACACAAATACTTTCTCGGGTTTTTTTTGCATTACAATTCTTATCCCACATATATACCACATTTTTTCATATCTCAGGTTGCATATAAAGTATGTTGACCCCCAATTCAAGTCTTCATACATGTACTTTGAATAATGATGTCCATCACATTCCACCATCGTTTCTAATCCCCTGTCCCTCCCTTTACCTCCCACTCCTCTTTCCTATGTAGAATTCATCTAATCATCCCATGCTCCCCCTCCCTACCCCACTATGAGTCAGCCTCCTTGTATCAGAGAAAACATTTGGCATTTTTTTGTGTGTGTGTGGATTGGCTAATTTCACTTAGCATTATCTTCTCCAACGCCATTCATTTACCTGCAAATGCCATGATTTTATTCTCTCTTATTGCTGAATAAAATTCTATTGTGTATATGTGCCACATTTTTAAATCCTTTCATCCACTGAAGGGCATCTAGGTTGCCTCCACTGTTTAGCTATTGTGAATTGTGTTGCTATAAACATTGATGTGGCTGTGTCCCTGTTGTATGCTGCTTTTAATTCCTTTGGGTATAGTCCAAGGAGAAGGGATACCAGAGTCAAATGGTGGTTCCATTCCCAGATTTCCAAATAATCTCCATACTGCTTTCCATATTGGCTGCACCAATTTGCAGTCCAACCAGGTATGTACGAGTGTAGATTTTTCTCCACATCCTCGCCAACATTTTTGTTGTTTGTCTTCATAATAGCTGTCATTCTGACTGGAGTGAGATAATAACTTAGATTTGTTTTTTTTAGAGAGAGGGAGAAAGAGAGAGAGAGAGAGAGAGAGAGAGAGAGAGAATGAGTATATATATATATATATATATATATATATATATATATATATATATATATATATTAGTTTTCAGTGGACACAACATCTTTTTTTGTTTGTGGTGCTGAGGATCGAATCCAGGCAGCACGCATGCCAGGCGAGCATGCTACCGCTTGAGCCACATCCCCAGCCCAAACTTAAAGTAGTTTTGATTTGCATTTCTCTAATTGCTATAGATGATGAGCATTTTTAAAACATATTTGTTAATTGATTGTATATCCTCTTCTGAGAAGTGTTTTTTTAATTCCTTGGCCCATGTGTGGATTGAGTTTTTTGAGGTTTTTTTTTGTTGTTGTTGTTTTGTTTTTTGTAATTAGGTTTTTGAGTTCTTTATATATCCTAGAGATTAGTGCTCCATCTGATGTGTGAGGGTTAATAATTTGGTCCCAGGATGTAAGCTCTCTGTTCACCTCACAGATTGTTTCTTTTGCTTCAAGAAACTTTTTGGTTTGATTCTATCCTATATATTGATTCTTGCTTTTAATTTTTGTGCTATAGGAGTCTTGTTAAGGAAATTGGGCCTAATCCCACATGATGAAGTTTAGGGCCTACCTTTTTATTCTATTAGGCACAGAGTTTCAGGTTTCATTCCTAGGTTCTTGATCCATTTTGAGTTTAGTCTTGTGCAGGTAAAAGATAAGGGTTTAATTTCATATTTTTGCATATGGGTTTCCAGTTTTCCTAGTACCATTTTTGAAGATGCTCTCTTTTCTCCAGTGCATATTATTGGAACCTTTTTAAATATAAGACAATTGTAATTTGGGGGGTTACTCTCTGTGTCCTCTATTCTCTATCATTGGTCTACAAGTCTGATTTGGTGTGAATAGCATGCTGTTTTTGATACTATTGCTCTGTAGTATAGTTTAAGGTCTGGTATAGTGATGCCACCTGCTTTACTTATCCTGCTAAGGATTACTTTAGCTATTCTGAGTCTCTTATTTTTCCATATGAATTTCATGATTGCTTTTTCTATTTCTATGAGGAATGCCATTGGAATTTTGATGAAAAATGCATTAAACATGTATAGTGCTTTGGGTAGTATAGTCATTTTGATAATATTAATTCTGCCTAACCAAGAACAAGGTAGATCTTTCCATCTTCTAAGGTCTTCTTTGATTTCTCTCTTTAGGCTTCTGTAGTTTTTATTATACAGATCTTTCACCTCTTTTGTTAAGTTGATTCCCAATTATCTTATTTTTTAAGTTATTGTGAATGGGGTAGTTTTCCTCATTTCTTTCTCAGAGGATTTGTCACTGATATACAGAAATGCCTTTGATTTATGGGTTTTGATTTTATATACTGCTATTTGAGGAATTCAATTACTAGTTCTAGAAATTTTCTGGTGGAGGTTTGGGGGTCTTCTAGGTATAGAATCATATTGTCAGCAAATAGTGCTAATTTAAGTTCTTCTTTTTCTATGTGTATTCCTTTAATTTCTTTCATCTGTCTAATTGCTCTGGCCAATGTTTCAAGAACTATGTTGAATAGAAATGGTGAGAGAGGGCATTCCTGTCTTGTTCCAGATTTTAGAGGGAATGCATTCAATTTTTGTCTGTTTAGAATCATGTTGGCCTGAAGTTTAGCATAGATAGCCTTTAAAACGTTGAGATATGTTCCTGTTATCCCTAGTTTTTCTAGTGTTTTGAACTTAACTGGATGTTGCATTTTGTCAAATGCTTTTTCTGTGTCTATTGCAGTGACCATATGATTTTTACCTTTAAGTCTATTGATGTGGTGAGTTATATTTTTTTGATTTCTGTATGTTGAACCAAACGTGCATCCCTGGGATGAATCCCACATGATCATGGTGCACAAATTTTTTGATATGTTTTTGCATTAGATTTGGCAGAATTTTATTGAGAAATCTGCATCTATGTTCATTAGACATATTGGTCTAAAGTTTTCTTTTTTGAAGTGTCTTTGCCTGGTTTGGGGATCAGGGTGATATTGGCGTCATAAAATGAGTTTGGAATGACTGCCTATTTTACTATATCCTGAAACACATTGAAGAGTGTTGGTATTAGTTCTTCTTTAAAGGACTTGTAGAACTCACCTGTGTAAACATCCGGTCCTGGGCTTTTCGTGGTTTGTAAGCCTCTGATGGCGTCTTTTATTTTCTCACTTGATATTGGTCTGTTTAAATTGTTTATATCTTCCTGACTCAATCTGGGCAGATCATATGACTTAAGAAATCTGTTAATGCCTTCAATGCCTTCGATTTTATTGGAGTTTAGGATTTCAAAATAATTTCTAATATTCCTCTGTATTTCTGTAGTGTCAGTTGTGATATTACCTTTTTCATCACTTATGCTGGTAATTTGAGCTCTCTCTTCTCTTCATTAGCGTGGCTAAGGGTCTATCAATTTTATTTATTTTTTCAAAGAACCAACTTTTTGTTTTGTCAATTTTTCAATTGTTCCTTTAATTTTGATTTCATTGATTCCAGCTCTAATTTTAATTATTTCTTGTCTTCTTTTGCTTTTGCTACTGATTTGTTCTTCTTTTCCTAGGGCTTTGAGATGTAGGGTGAGGTCATATATATTTTGACTTTTTTTTTTAAGAAATAAAGTCCATGCAATAAACTTTCCTTTTAGTATTGCTTTCATAGTGTCCCAGAGATTTTGATATGTTGTGTCTATGTTCTCATTTACTTCTATGAATTTTTTAATCTCCTCCTTGATTTCTTCTGGAAGTAGCATATTGTTTAGGCTCCAAGTGATGGAGAAAGTTTTGTTTTTTATTTTGCTGTTGATTTCCAATTTCACACCTTTATGATCCAATAAAATGCATGCTAGTATCTCTAACATTTTGTATTTGCTAAGAGTTGCTTTGTGGCACATTGCATGGTCTATTTTAGAGAAGGATCCATGTGCTGCTAGAGGAAAGTGTATGCACTTGGGGCAGGTTGAAATATTCTGTATATGTCAGATAAGTCTAAGTTATTGATTGTGTGATTGAGTTCTATAGTTTCTTTATTCAACTTATGTTTGGAAGATCTATCCAGTGATGAGAGAGGTCTGTTCAATTCAACCAAGATTATTGTGTTGTGGTCAATTTGACTCTTGAACTTGAAAAGAGTTTGTTCGATGATTATAGCTGCACCAAGTTTTGGGGCATATATATTTATGATTGCTATGGAATATTGGTGTAGGATTTTTTGAGCAGTATGTAATGTCAATCTTTATCCATTTTGATTAACTTTGACTTGAAGTCTACTTTATTTGATATGAGTATTGAAACCCCTGCTTCCTTACACAGTCCATGTGAGTGGTATGGTTTTTCCAAACCTATTACTTTCAGTTTGTATATGTCTTTTCATATCAGATGAGTTACCTTTAGGCAGCATATTGTTGGGTCTTTTGTTTTATCAAATCTGCAACCCATAACTTTTGTTGTTGTTGTTGTTGTTGTTGAGTATGAGCCATTAACATTTAGGGTTACTATTGAGACATGGTTTGTATTTCCAGCCATATTTGCTTATTTTTGTTATTTAACTTGACTTGATTTTCCTTTTTGATTAGTTTTTTCCTTTACTGCATACCTCCCTCTGTTGATTTTCATTGCTGTTTTTCTTTTCCTGTTCATGAAATATTTTGCCAAGGATGTTTTGTAGCACCAGTTGTCTAGTTATAAATACTTTCAACTTTTGTTTATCATGGAAGGTTTCTATTTCATTTTCAAATCTAAAGCTTAATTTTGCTGGATACAAGATTCTTGATTGGCACCAATTATCTTACAGAGCTTGATATATGTTATTCCAGGATATTCTAGCTTTCAGGGTCTGGGTTAAAAAATCTGCAAATATCCCAATTGGTTTTCCCCTATATGTAATCTTATTCCTTTTTCTCGTGGCTTTTAAAATTCTCTCCTTATTCTGTATGTTGGGATTTTCATTATACTGTGCCTGTATATGGATCTGTTGTGATTTTGTAGATTTCGCATCCTGTAGGCTTCTTGAATTTGGATTTCCAATTTATTCCTCGTGTTTGGAAAGATTTCTGGTATTATTTCATTGAATAGATGGTATATTCTTGTGATTTGGTCCTCTATTTTTTCTTCTATCCCAATGACTCTTTAATTTTAGCTCTTAAATAACTCTGAAATTTTAAAAAATCATTTTTTGGACTTTTGTTCTTTGCATTATTTTAAAAACATCTTCTTAAGTTTTTCTCTCATGGCATAATCTCCGTATACCTCAGATATGAGAGGAAATGTATTTTTAAAAATGCACCTTCTGCCCTTGGAGGGCACTATAGTGACTGAACAGTACATGAAATTTGAATACTTTTCAAATCACTTCACCAATGACTTGCCTGACCCAGTTCATGAATGTTGCGTCAGCACACAGTTAATTCAGAGAGAATGTGCCTTTGCTATGAGAAGAAAAGTTTCCTAGAAATCTTTCACTGTTATTCCCTCTGTCACTGTGTAGTCAAGGGCCATATGTCTCCCATGGAGGCCTTCTTACCAGTCTCTTGGGGTAGACATTGAAAGATCATCAGTGCTTTGAATTATTTGGTCCCTAATACCTTACTATTATTCAGTACAGGTTCTAGAACCACTTTCATCTACACAGGGGTGGAGTTGGTGGACAAAAAGCTGAGCTGGAAGACAATGTTTTCTTTTATTTTGTTTGTCTAGATGGTAAGACAAATGAACAAACAAGTCCCTCATCTTGCTGCACTGAGCACAGGAAAGCAAAGGCAATGATCACTTAAGTGAGCAGCAGGCAGGCTGGTCATGTCATTTTTGGGCAAAGAGTTCAGAGATAGAAGTTCATAGGTTAGTTGACAGTGTCAGCTCCACCTTCAGTCACAATTCTTTGGAAAGGATGAATACACATATTGTGCCTTCAAACTTTAGTAGACACTGCACCTCATACACCATTGGGTTCAAAGGGTACTCAAGGACTGAAGTGGCTGATGCCAATGTGTAAGGTATTTGTAGGGTGTGTAGATCAATGCAGCCTCTGGCCCTGGAGGGACAATCACAGCAGTAGTGTGAGGAGTTCCTTTTGGCATGACAGAGGTCTGTATTTGTCTGATCAAAGGCATTATGGTAGGGTCAACTAGAGAGGAGTACTCAGGGTCACTGGTATGTGCAGCCCCTCTTTACTGAGGGTAATTCTGGCTATTAGGGATTTGGTGCCAAATGAGGTACTTTGCTCAAGACAGAGCTAACGCTCAGTGTACTCCAGCATTTCCTGCTGACTGAAGGTAGATATTTTCTAGATTGTCCAATGTATCTTAATCCGTCTACTGATTTGTGACTTTAAAAAGAGAAACTTATAACATGAGTAGCTTTTTATTAAGTGTGTATATAGGTAGAAGAATGATACATAATTTTAACATTTTGCTTTATTTTTAATATCATTTCCCCCCTTAACATCTGCATTTTTTGTGTGTGTTGCTAAGGTTGTAACCAAGTACCGTGCACACTATGCACACATGCTTTACCATTGAATTGTACCACCAGTCCAAAATTTTAACTTTAGATTGATCAGTTTTATGCCTTCATGTCCAATGTTATTTTTCCCATGGTTGAATTTAGGTAGTCCTTTCTGTTGCTCTTAACAATACTAAAAGTGGACACAAATATGGATTCTTTGAAGATTGCTTTGGTAAAGTAATTGGTTATTCAAATCCACAGTCTTATCAAGTTAACAAATAAATAAATAAACCCTCAATTGAAGACCCATTACAGTTTTAAAAAATCTTTATTTGGGACACATAAACCTTACTTAGGAGATATTCATTCTTTTCAATATCATCTAATTTTATTTTGCTTTCTTCTCATGTGAAAATCTCAGAATAATAAATTAAAATCTTTTAAAAAATTCCCTCCAGTTCTTGAAGAAAAACATTATAAAGCATGCATACATCTGAAAGAAAACATGAGAAAATAATGATTGATAATGCTGAAAATGGAGTTTTGAGGTGAACCAAAGTTTCTCAGTTTGCTGATTGCATCTGTGTGCTTGTCTCATAAATTTTGAAGACAATCATCTGTTTAAGGAAGAAGAAATAGAACTCCCATCATTTGGTATGAGGAATGATACCAGAAAAAACAACTCATTTTAGTGTGCCAACTTAGAAGTTTCCTGATGGTTTTGGGCAGAACATGGAGCAAAATGCATTTAGAATAGGCTTTGGAAAAGGCATCCTGACTACCATATGGTTTCACTTTCATCCTTTCAGTGACCCATCCTTTTTTCTTCAAAAAGGAATTTGTTGAAGGTGTTCCCACAAGTGGGTTTCAAGGTCTTTTACATTTGAAATAGGCCTTGATGGTGCCAATTAATATATCTTCCAGTTAGACTCCAGGTGTTGTTGAGTGAGGCCCATTATCCTGATTACATGGTCATTATAATATCTATTCTATTTTATACTTATTCACTGTGAACAGAGAATCCTAGATTTGGATATGTGAACAGAGAGCTAGAAAACTAGGGGTTTATTCTGAGTCCTATGGAGAGCTCAGCTGAAGTTGTGCATTTCAGAAATTTGTTCTGGATTTGAGATACTGCTTCCACTACATTTAAAAATCTCAGGACTCATGAAGAGAATGAGTTAAAAGCCAGCATCATCAAATTAATGAGACCCTAAGAAACTCAAAGGGACCCTGTCTCTAAATAAAAATATAAAAAATGGGTGGGGATGGGAATCAGTGGATGAATGCCTCCGGGTTGAATTTCTGGTACCAAAAAGAAATCAACACACACACACACAAAAAAAAAAAAAAAACACACTCACTTACACACACAAAAATAAATAAATAAACAAACAAACCCTCGTGAGTAACAAGCCCTAAATCAGCAGCCTCTCTCATTCAGAAGTACAACAAATGGATTTGAGGTTCTCTCCTGATAATTATTCCAGTCTTCTCCACACAATCTGGGACATGCTGGACTCATGGCACATGGATGCTCACATAGGGCTTCAGAAAGTAGCTGAAAACACCATACAATGATGGAACAAAATGCCAAGGTTTTCAACTGCCAATCTAAGCCTCACTAGACTTGTCAGAGGGAGTTGAAGGCTAAGCTTCCACAGAGTGACCCTGTGGTCACAAGACTCTCGAGAGGACTATGAGGAGTCACTAGCCACAACTCCCAATTTTCACCATTGCCACTCCTGTCAGCTTTAAGCCACCTTCCTACCCAGTCTCAAGGTAGCAAGGCACACTTATCATTTCCTGGCTTTCAGGGTCCTCATCGTTCTCCCTGTGGTTTGTTTTCAGATTCTGCATAGAACAGACACCTGGGCTCCAGATCCAGGACAGAAGAAGCCTACAAAAAGATTGAAAAATTGGCGAGCTCCAGACACCAAGGGAACAGAAGATTGTGGAAGCCCTTCCCCTCATCACCGGCTGCGTGAGGATTGGACAGTTCTCACCTGCCGCAGTCTCTGGCTGGGCACAAATCACGAGTCTCCACACAGCTTGTAGATTCAAACAGCAATTCTTTATTCCCGAACTCACACCGGCCGTCTACAAACACGCTCTGGGGGAATCCACGTTCTCTCCCCAAATCCACTCCGCATGGGCTTCTGTCTCCCAAAATATACTGTCTGACCCTAAGCACTCAAGAGGAACTCAGCACCAGGATACGCCCTATTTTAAAGGGGGAACACCCTAATCTCCTATTATGCTAAACCGCCCTATTCTAAAGGGGGAACACCCTAAACACGGATCCTGCCCTGGTCCTTGAGCAAGGTCACCTTTCAGAAGTCCTTCCACTATACAGCATGGGAGTAAGCTGGCAAGGAATTTGTCATACCTACTTGGCTGATGGCTCCCAGCATCTCCCCCCTTCTGATTAATTAAACAACAAGTAATGTGGCTTAAGGACCGTGCCTGGTAGGTTGTCCAGTTCAACATATGGCTCTTACCCGTCATTGGAAAACTGACCTTTAGGCGTCAGCCTCCTGTCTTAGGTTGATACCACTGCAACTGGATCATACCCGTCACTGACTACCGGTCCAGCATACAGCCATACTTGTGGATAGGTCTATGCACCAGTGGGCGGGTGAGGTTCTTTGCCTCACCTCTGTTGGCCCCCAAATTTGGCCTTGGTGCCAGCGGGGGAGTGAGGTTAATGTGGCTTAAGGACCGTGCCTGGTAGGTTGTCCAATTCAACATATGGTTCAACATATGGTTCTTACCCGTCATCGGAAAACTGACCTTTAGGCAACTGACCTTTAGGCGTCAGCCTCCTGTCTTAGGTTGATACCACTGCAATTGGATCATACCCGTCACTGACTACCGGTCCAGCATATAGCCATTGGCCCCCAAATTTAGACCATCACTAGCAGAAGAGAGGAGGATACAGAAATGCCATGACACCAAGCCAATTGACAGTTCCTTTGGAAAAAATTGCATCATTGGTGACACCTTCAGCAAAGATATGCCAGCATTACCACAATTAGCTGCACTAAACGTAGTTACATAGTCCATGCAAGTTCTGCAAGCAGTTCAAAGTGGAGGAATCTATCAATCTGTCCGTCTCCTCCCAAAGTCCGTTTCCTCCCAAAGTAAGTTGACTCCTTGATTGAGCATACTTGTTGAGTTATATTCATTGGGATGAAGATAGGAATTCTGGCAATGATGCTAAAAAGACATTATCCTGAAAAGAATTATTAAATATAATGAAAAGGAAAGGTGAAAGTAAACAAACAGATCTGTTAACCTCCTTAAAAAACAATCCTTAACAGCTGTTTACCTGATTTAAATTAGTAAACAAGCAGATCTGTTAACCACCTTTAAAAACAATCCTTAACAGCTGTTTACCTAATTTAAATTAAGCCATTTAAATCACATGAATAAAAAAAAAATTCAGATCCATTTTCTCATGAGCGCTCCTCATATATGAAATACACACACACAGACATACAACACAAAACACAAATGTGCAAACAAACGTACAACACATAAGATAATAATAAAGGCCTTGTAGCTTTACCTAGGTGAAATCTCCATTGCAATGTTTAAAAACTCTATAGTCTAAAAATAAAACTGATCAGAAAAACATTAACCTAGGTTTGTATGAGCTCAAAAAATAAAAATAGTACCTTATGATGTGGAAAATGCAATAATAAAATAGATATTGAAAAAAGCATCCTGGTTAATCACAGTCGCAGATGTAAGAATGGCCAGGCTGGAGTTCTGGATATCAGCTGTTATGGATTTGAGTCAAATCATCTTCTTTTCGATCTGTTGAAATCGTTTTAGTTAGTCTTTCTGGAATCCAAATCGGCTGCTGTTCTCCCTGTGGAAACACACAGACAGAGCCCTGACTCCAGACGATTACTGGGTCAGGACCTTTCCATTGTCCTGTTAGAATATCTTTCCAAAAAACTTTAGGCTTATGCACATTTTTTGGATACATATGCCTTTCCGCAGCACTAAGTCCTGATGAATCCAAATTTAAAAAGTTTAGAGTAAAAGCGTTATTTTAAGTTTATCTTTGGGGGATATATACCCCTTTCCAATTCCCTCTTTTTGCTTTAATAAGTACGTTTTAATAGTTTGATGAGCTCTTTCAACTATGCCTTGTCCCTGTGGATTGTATGGAATCCCTGTTATATGAGTAATACCAAATGATGAGCAAAATTGTTTAAAAGAGGTAGAGGTATAGCCAGGACCGTTATCGGTTTTTAACTGTTTAGGAACACCCACAGTGGCAAAATTTTGTAAGCAATGAGCTATAACATCTTTAGTTTTTTCTCTGGCATGAAGGGAGCCCATCAAAAATCCGGAAGAAGTATCAATTGTAACATGTAAATATTTTAATTTTCCAAATTCTGGCAAGTGTGTGACTTCCATCTGCCAAATATGGTTAGGTATCAGTCCTCTAGGATTGACTCCAAGATTAACTTGTGGTAAAAAGGTCACACAATTTTGACATTGTTTTATTATATGTCTGGCTTGTTCCTTAGTTATTTTAAAACACTTTTGTAAAGTATTAGCATTAACATGGAATTTTTTATGAAAATTTGTAGCTTCTTCTAGTGTAGAAAAAATATGTATGTCATGTGTAGTTTTATCTGCTAAATCATTGCCCAAACTAAGGGCTCCAGGCAATCCTGTATGTGCACTAATATGTCCTATAAAGAATGGATCTTTTCTGTCCCAGATTAGACTTTGTATAGTGGAAAACAAAGAGAAAACAGTAGAAGAAGGGGAAATCCTACCAGGATCTTCAAGAGATACTATAGCATTAACGACATACTGACTATCAGAAAATAAATTAAATACAGAATCTTTAAACATTAAAAAGGCTTGTAATACTGCATTAAGCTCTACCTTTTGAGCTGATTGTTTGGGTACTAAAAATGTAAAAGTTTGATCAGGGGTAACTACTGCTGCTGTACCATTATTTGACCCATCAGTGAATATATTTGGAGCATTCATGATAGGGGTTTTTCTTGTCATTTGTGGAAAAATTACAGGATGCTTAGACCAAAAAGACAACAAAGGATTAGATGGTAAGTGATTATCAAATGAAACATTAGATTTACACATGATTATTGCTCAAGTATTTAACTCATTAGCTAACTCATCAATTTGATCCATAGTGTATGGAGTAATAATTTTATTGGGAGAAATTCCAAACACTCCCTTTGCTGCTTTTATTCCTTTGAGTATTAATTGTCCTACAGCCTCAGGATACCTAGTAAGAATAGTGTTAGGAGAATAAGATAAATGTATCCACAATAATGGACCTTCTTGCCAAAATACTCCTGTAGGAATATTTTTTGTTGGTAGTACAATAAATAATAAAGGCAAACTTATATCAATTCTATCCAAATGTATATTTTCCATATATGTTTCAATAATTTTCAATGCCTTTCTTGCTTCAGGCGTTAACATGAGGGGTGAGTTTGGATCTGATGGACCTTTTAGAATATCAAATAAAGGTCCCAACTCTCCTGTTGGTATGCCTAGATAAGGCCTTATCCAATTTATGTCTCCCAATAACTTTTGAAAGTCGCTAAGTGACTTGAGTTGATCTACTCGTATTTGAATTTTTGGTGGACGGACCATGGTTGAGGATAATAGAACTCCTAAATAATTAATTGGAAAATTTAATTGTACTTTATCTATTGCTATCTCTAGATTATAATTTTTTAATAAATTTGTAAGTGTGGCATAACATTCCAGCAATATGTTTTTATCTTTATGTGCCAATAATACATCATCCATATAGTGAAATATTTGTAGTTCAGGATTTTGATTTCTAAGTGGCTGGATTGCTTTATTAACATATATTTGACACATAGTTGGACTGTTAGCCATCCCTTGAGGGAGTACTTTCCATTCATATCTCTGATCAGGACCTTCATGATTTAATGCAGGGATAGTAAATGCAAAACGTGGACTATCCTCGGGATGAATTGGAATTGAAAAAAAAAAAAAACAATCTCTAATATCTATGGCTAAAACATGCCAGGTTTTTGCAAAGCAGACAATTGAGGAATCCCTGATTGAGCAGGTCCCATAATAACCATTTCATTATTAATGACTCTTAAATCTTGCAATAATCTCCATTTACCAGATTTCTTTTTAATGACAAAAATGGGAGTATTATGGGGAGATATGGAAGGTTGTATATGTCCTTCCGCTAATTGTTGTTTGACCAGATCATGGGCTACTTGTATCTTTTCTTTAGTCAGGGGCCACTGAGGAACCCACACTGGTCTTTCTGATTTCCACGTAATTTTTATTGTCTCAGTGGCCCTTTAAGAAAATCCAACCCATGTCTGTCTGTTCCTTGATCTATTTGAATTGGTGCTGCTATACCTTGTCCTTGTTTTCCTAATCTTTTTTCTGTCCTAAAACCTTGTCTAGCCCTAGTAGTGGGCGCATTAGGATTGATGTTATTTGTTAATGTCAAACCTAATTGATCTAGGACATCTCGTCCCCATAAATTTATAGGAAGATGATCCAATACATAGGGCTGTATAGTTCCCTCACAACCTTCAGGATCCTTCCAATCTAATACTATTGCACTTCTATGGGGATTAGTAGCCACTCCTAGGCCTCGAAGCGTTTGAGTGGCTTGTTGTAATGGCCAATGTTTTGGCCATTCCTTACTAGATATGATGCTAAGGTCTGCACCTGTGTCCAGTAGCCCATTAAAGTCGTGTCCTTGAATATTTAGTTTTAACATTGGGCGAGAATCTAAATTTAAAGACAACATAGCCCAATCTACACCTGTGGAGCCTAATCCCCTGGAACCTCTTTTTACACTATGACTAGGAAATTTATTATGTAGGCTGGGTATTATTAACAACTGTGCTATTCTATCTCCAGGTGAAATTACTGATATACCTCTTGAAGAACTAGCTATAATTTTTATTTCACCTACATAATCGGGATCAATTACCCCGGGACTTATCATAAGTCCTTTTAATGTAGATGAACTACGTCCCAATAATAAGCCTACTGTCCCTTGGGGAAGATGTCCTTTTATTCCTGTGGGAATGATTTGAACTCCCATCTCTGGAGTTAGTACTGCTCTGGCAGAGGCGCAGATGTCCAACCCTGCACTCCCTCGGGTTTGTCTGATGAGGGATTTAATGGACAATGTGTCCTGGGCACTACTCTGATGGTGTTGCTGGGTTCCTCCACTGCCCCGTATATTTGTGGTTGTGGGCCCCGGAGCATTGGGCCCGGCTGTCCGTTTTTTGGCAATGGAGCCTGATGCCTTTCTCCACGATATCGTGGGTAAATACCTGGTCCTTGTCCGTTTTTTGATAAGGGAGTACCCTCTATGGTAGTTTGAGAACGGCATTCATTAGCCCAATGTCTCCCTCTATGGCATCTTGGGCAAATACCCGGTATTCTATTTCTTGATACCTAGTTTTGTTAAATCCTCCTCCTATGGGGCAACTCCTTTTAAAATATCCTGTTTGTTCACAATCATAGCATGTTTTTGGCCTGGCATCTAAAGCCTGTTGTACTGCAGCTGCCAAGACTTGCCCTTGTTCATTAATATCTCTACATAATTTAATATATGTGTTTAAATCTTCATGTCTCCATCATCTAATAACCTCTGTGCAGCAACGATTTGCTTGGTCATAAGCCAGTTGTTTTATCAATGGCATTGCTTGTTCCGTATCCCCAGATATTTTGGCAGCCGTTTGAATTAGCCTATCTACAAAGTCAGCGTAAGGTTCATTAGCTCTCTGTATTACCTTAGATAGCTGACCTTGTAAATCTCCATGTCCTTGTAAAGTCTTCCATGCCCTAACTGCGTCTGCAGCAATTTGTGCATATATAGTAGGATCATATTCAATTTGTTGCTGCTGACCCTCATAAGGTCCTTTCCCTAGTAACATTTCTAGATTTCTTTGAGGGTAACCGGCTGCTGCATTTCGCCTAGCTGTCTCTGCGCAAAATTCCTCATTGGCAACCTTCCATAACAAATATTGTCTTCCATTTAGCACAGATTTACACATGCTAGCCCAATCTGCTGGCGTCATGTCCAAGTTAGTAATGGACTCGACCATGCTCACTGTGAAGGGAGCTTGGGGACCATAGGTTGTTACAGCCTCCTTTAACTGCTTCACTGTTTTAAAATCTAAAGCACGGTGAATTCGCTGCCCTCCTGCCTGCTCAAGTACAGGACATGCTAATCTTCCTGTCTCAGGATCCCAATTATCAACTACGGGGTTTGAGGGCCACTCAGCTGTCTCTATTGGTGGGGCTGTTGGTTGAATTAAACCCTCTTGTGATAAAACGGAGTTAGTAACAGCCTCCTGTTGTGGCCTTTTTCCTAACAACCCCTTTTCCTTTAAATTTTCTTCCTCTGTCTGACTAGCTCGAGAGACCTTCTCTTTTGCTTGATCTAAAATGTCTTTCTCCATGTTCTGAACCTCTAACAATTTACTTAACATCTTTTCAGTTTGTTTTAATCTACTATAAAGATAACACAACCCAATAAGATAACACAAAACAAAACTGAAATTGAATGAAGCAAAAACGGAATAAAAAATCATTGTATCAATTTTCTCTTCCTCAGGGCCAACAAACGTCAAGCCTTTAGTCAACCATTTTTTCCAGTTTGCCTGAGAAATTTCTAGGGATAGGCAGCTTGAAAGAAAAACAAAATAAATCAAAAGAAGAACACATTGTTTTTTGAAATGGTCACCCATTCTCTCGCCTTCCCTCAGGGGCGAGCAATTCCACTTACCTCCAAGTTTCAGACGTTCCGCGTACGAGCCACCAGATGCCGCAGTCTCTGGCCTGGCACAAATCACGAGTCTCCACACAGCTTGTAGATTCAAACAGCAATTCTTTATTCCCGAACTCACACCGGTCGTCTACAAACACGCTCTGGGGGAATCCACGTTCTCTCCCCAAATCCAATCCGCATGGGCTTCTGTCTCCCAAAATATACTGTCTGACCCTAAGCACTCAAGAGGAACTCACCAGCAGGATACGCCCTATTCTAAAGGGGGAACACCCTAATCTCCTATTATGCTAAACTGCCCTATTCTAAAGGGGGAACACCCTAATCTTCTATTATGCTAAACCGCCCTATTCTAAAGGGGGAACACCCTAAACACTGATCCTGCCCTGGTCCTTGAGCAAGGTCACCTTTCAGAAGTCCTACCACTAGACAGCATGGGAGTAAGCTGGCAAGGAATTTGTCATACCTACTTGGCTGATGGCTCCCAGCACTCACCTAAGAGACTGATTGGTCAAGGCTTCAGGCACTGCCTCCAACCTGAGCCAAGTGGGCACAAAATCAAAGTCTGAATGACAGGCTGCTCCATTGTCATTGTTAACCAACTACAGATCAGGGCTGAGAATATAGCTTAGTCAGTAGAGTGCTTGTTTTGCTGATATAAGGCCATGGATTCAATAACTTGTACTAAACGCATATTCTCCCCCCCCAAAAAAAATTGAGTAAAAGACTTTGGAAACTAGGGTTATGGATCAGTGGTAGAGAACTTCCCTAGCATGTGTGAGGTACTGGGTTGAACACCCAGCACCGCATTAAAAAGCCAACCTAGAGGGGATGTGGCTCAAGCGGTAGTGCACTCGCCTGGCATGTGGGCAGCCCAGGTTGGATCCTCAGCACCACATACAAACAAAAATGTTGTGTCTGCCCAAAACTAAAAATATTTTTAAAAAGCCAACAAACTACTAATGGTACTGTGTCCATCTACAACAAAAAATATTCAAGAAAATAAAAAGACTGTGTATTGGACTTGTGCACCCTCACTACATAACTCATAAACACATTTTAGAAATAATATGTACATGTATGTCTTCAGACAGTGTTTAAAATTCTCCTGTGATTTTTTTTTCAATTAACTTACATTACAGGTATGCTTCACAACCCTGAAATCCTCCCCAACTCAATTCTTCTTCTTCTTCTTCTTCTTCTTCTTCTTCTTCTTCTTCTTCTTCTTCTTCTTCTTCTTCTTCTTCTTCTTCTCCTTATTATTATTATTATTATTATTGTTATTATTATTATTATTATTATTATTATTATTATTAGAGGCCTGTTAATTGCATTAAATGCCTCTGTATGGGGTTATTTTAAGGCAAAATTTTCTTCCAATAATAGGACCTAGTCTAGAGAGAAATGTTTTGACACTTATAACTGTTAATAAGGTTAAAGCAATTTGTGAATAAATATGTATATAGTTTTATGAAAATTATATCACAATTATTTTAATATTTCTTAAATCTTTCTATTCTTTGTCTAATAAAAACAAAGTTTGAGCTTTAAACTCATTAGCAATGTCCTTATATTCCTTCCTCCAAAAAAGTGACTCACAAGTATAATTCAAATTATTGAGACTCATAAATTTTTGATCCTTTATTTGAACTAGTGAAGTCTAAAGATTTTCTTTTTATTTTCACCTTTAAATGAAGCCCACTTTTTATAGCTTTCTTGTTGTATAACTGACCTTTAATATTCTTCAAATTTTACCCCCATTCTGATCACTTTGGACTATTGATGTTTTGATGGAGGGGATCTCAAAGTGGTCATGCACAAGGTAGGAAATGTATATAGTAAGATATAAGACTGGTGATTCGTGAGTATGTAGATTTTGCAATACAAAATAAGTATTGGTGGATGATATGGGGTAGGGAGAAAAAGAGCAATGAAAAAAAAGAAGAAAATCTTGAACAGTAGAGGGGTTCACATGTTCCAAGTCTACAATGACAATGTGAATATAGAGGGTAGTGTTCTTGGAAGCAGCAATAAAATATGAGAGAAAGAAAAAGGTAATTTTTTGCACAGTTCCCAAGTGAGAGAGCCAGGTGAATGGTTCTTTGTTCAACTCTTCCCACCTAGGAGTGGAATTTATAGTTCATAGGGTATGTCTCAGTAAGTAGTAAAACACCATTTCTATGTACCTGTACACTTTTTTCATGGCTACAAGCTGACTTTGACAATTTCAATCACATTACATGTGATTAATTCATTCATTACATTATTTATTTGTTTTTTTATTAATTCACTTATTCTTTAGTTGTCATTGTTTTTACATTACTCGTGATTACATAATTGCATAAATATTCTGAATGTTGAAGTTTTGTTAAATAATGTTTTATGTTTTTATTCATACATTTTATTTTCATTGAAATGTTTTTTCTTTGCCAAGCCTGATTTATATTACACGTCAATCTTCATTTATGAAGAGTAGATTAAATCACATTATTCCAAATAACTCAAGGATTTATCATCTTGGCAGAACCCTAATCACCCACTAAAATTGACGCAGTCTTTGTCAACTAAGAACTGTGTAAAAAGTCCTCAATTTTCTTATATACAGTTTAATAAAGAATTCCTCTCTCACTTTTATATTTTGGAGAGTAGACTAACTTCCTAAGCAGTAGTTAATAACCTAGGTGAGATTTCCAACTAGCTCTTTATTACTTTTAAATTATTTACATCCTTGACACTAAGAGTGTCACTGATTACGTTTTTTTTTAATTTTTGCAAGATCTCTCTCTCTCTCTCTCTCTCTCTCTCTCTCTCTCTCTCTCTCTCTCTGTCTCTCTCATATGACAAATTGAAATCAGATATGCTTTTTCACAGAGAAACACTCTCAGCCTTTAATAAATTATTCTATAAAGAAAAAGGGTTTTGCTGTTTTTCTTAGAGCCTCACTAAGTTGCTGAGGCTGGCTGACTTTAATCTAATGTTATAGAAGTTTTATATATATATAGTGTATATAGAGGGTAGTGTTCATTTGACTCTTTCTCTTGGGGTTCGTGCCAGAGTTACCTTCTTCTTTTATTTCTACCTTATTTCTGCCTCCAAAGAAACTACCCTTTACCCTCAAACTACCATTGATCCACCATTAGACTTTTTGAATCTGAACTCTTGAGCTGGTCATTCTTTCCCTCTTTTCTTCAGAGCACTTTTTTTCTCTACCCGTACCTGTTCCACCAATACTTTTTTATGAATACTCCCTACTATATACTAAATATCCACCAATTTCACATACTGTCCCATCCCTGTTCTGATTTTCCATGGATCACTTTCAGATCCCCTCCACCCAGATATCAATAGTCCAGAGTAAGGTCAGGCCAGAGTGTTATATATGCAAGTTTTTCAAGTCATTTACATAGCAATAAGCCTATTATTTGGGATGTATTATGTCTTAGGTTAAAAATGAAAATCTACAGACTTCACTGTTAAACTGAATTGTTTAAAATTCATTAATCTCAATAATTGGAAAAAGAAATTTTATTAAAAGTAGAATAAAGTAAAGAACATAATACATAAAAGTGACAAATTTGAAGACACACCAAGTGTATATATCAAAGAGTGTCATATATTGGTGCTTTCAAAAGACAAATTAATTTGAAATAAATGTGGTTAATGTGAGATGTAGTAATCATTTATTAATTATATATAATGGTAGTATATATGTATATGTACAATATGCATCTCATATAATTATGAGTATACATTGCAAAAAATGAACTCTACAGTATTTTTTTTTAATTTTGCTGAAAACACTATAAATAGCTAAATCTAGGTTTATGTATTACCAAATGTTCAGGATACATTTTGTACTTTCTAAAGTTTACAACTGACCAACAGACCCTTTAGTTCAATTTTTAAAAGGAGTAGTATTTATTTTCAGGTAGAACATATGTCATCATTTATCTTTAAATTTTAAATACTTTTAAAATTATATATGACAACAGAATGCATTACACTTTTTATTACACATATAGAGCAAATTTTTTTATTTTCTGGTTTTATACAAAATATATTTACATGAATTCACTTCCTTGTACATGTACTTTATATAACAAAATACATCATATTCCACCATCATTTCTAACCCTATGATCCCTCCCCTCACCTCCCAACCCCCCCCAAAGGTCATTTTGATACATACTGATGTATGCTATAAAGTTATAGAAAAGAGTGTATAACTTATAATAATATGAAGAGATAAAGTTTTATAACTAATACATAGAATAATAATAAAAATAATAATAATAATGGACTTGCCATTTAGACATTAATAAATTATACATTTGGCACTACTGAAATCTTTTCCAAAAAAAAAAATTGACATCTTTTCCAAAAAAGGGGGGGTTTATTTGTGGGGAAAATGGTATTCTATGCTTTCTTAATATCAAGAATATATTATTTTCAGAAGTAATATATATTTCAATATAATAGTAAAATAGAACCAGGTCTCATGGCACATACCTCTAATCCCATTGGATTGTGAGGCTAAGGCAAAATAATCCTGAGTTTAAGGCCAGCCTCAGAAACTTAGCAAGGACCCAAGCAACTATGTGTGACTCAGTCTCTGTGTGCCCCTAATTTAAATTTACAGTAAAAAACAACAACAACAAAAAGAATACACAGTATTGATGAGGACACAAAACAAATTCTCATGAACTAAAGATGGAGTAAAAATTGCTGTTATTTCATCATGAAATATATATATATATATATATATATATATATATATATATATATACACACACACACACACACACACACACACACACACACACACATACATGAAATACTCTTCACCAAGCTGCTTAGACCTGTGGAAATTATAGTATGTGTGTACCATTACAGTGTACAAGTATGTGATAGCATAAGACTAGACCTCTACTTGTTAATGCAGTGGAAATCTGGGGCCTAGGAGGAAAGAGGAGGTGATTCAGAAAAATAAAAAAAAATAATACAGTTTGAGAAAAAATGGTTTCTGGAGCCCAGAAACATTTTTGGTTTAATTAGAGTACAAAATACCACATAAGTATTATATTGAAGTTACATCTGTTAAATACATCACGTGTATAATGGATTTCAAGGAAAATACATGGAACTTATCACAAACGAAATAAAAATTTACAAAAGCCCATAAAATAGCATGTGCATAAATAAAACTAATCATTACAAAGACAACTATTTTAACTCAATTTAATATATAATATTTTACTATCAAAATTTTAGCATGTTTTTCTCTAAAGACAAGAAGACAGCTGGACCTGTTGGTGCACAGTTGTAATCCCAGTACCTTGGTACGCTAAGACAGGTGTATTTTGAGCTCAAAGCCAGCATCAGCAAAAGTGAGGCCCTAAGCAACTCAGTGAGACACCGTCTCTAAATGTCATACAAAATAGGCTTGGGGATGTGGAAAAATTTTCCTGAGTTTAATTCCAAGTACCAAATTAAAGAAAAGAAGGGACCAAAAAAAAATAAATTTATCGTAGAAAAAAAATAAATATGTAAAATACCCCAAAACCTTTTTAAAAATCCAAATAATATAGTTATCGTACGGAGACATTCCTAATGTATATTATGAAACTATATTGCAATAATACAGACCAATAAATCATAATATTAATCAAATCTGAAACCATATGTAGATCAATAGTATTGTTAAGAGCAATAGAAAGGTGTATGTAAAACTAACCATATGAAAACTAACATTAAACATTAATGAATGAATCTATCCAACCTAAAGTTAGAAATGGGACATAGTGGCAAAGTTCACGGTTAGAGTGTGTGTGCAGAATGTGCAAGATAGTCAGTTCCAATCTTAGCAACACTATAAAAAGCAAATATTAAGAGGGAATGATGTTGAAAATAAAGCAGAATATTAAATGAGACACTCTCCCTCCATCTATAGATACATTTAAGGAAAAAAACTACTGTGAGTGTCTCTTTGGCAAAATCATGAGTGAGTAGAGAGTTTTAGATACACTAGATATTAGTCCAGTCTTAAGAAATGTACCACATTTGGGACAAAATCCCCAAATACCATCATCAGCTTTAGTGAACAGAAATGTGAGAGAGGGGCTGAGGATGTAGCTCAGTTTTCAAAGGGCTTGCCTTGAATGCACAAGGCCCTGGGTTTAATCTCTAGCAACCCCCTACCAAAAAAAAAAAAGAAAAAAAAAAGAAAGAAGGAAATATGAAAGAAATGATACAAAAAATGGTGATATCTAGGAGCCATAAACGCCTTCACAAGTGTTTCATCAGCTGTGACCAAGACACAAAAATACCCAAATATCAAAGCTGTCAATTTATCTCAAAACAACATCTGCCAGCATATTTTCCCAATTACTGTTGCTGACAGATGAAGTTCACTCTAGCTTTAATTGTAGGTGAAGTAAGGAAGAATCCCACTTCAGGAAGTGAGATTTTAGCACTTCCTGAATATTGCCCCAACCCTGATACAATAGTAATGAGGCCAGAACTACCAATTCCTTCTAGAAAAAGTTTTTGGTTTTTTTTGGTGGGTGTGTGTATGTGTGTATTGAATGTTTCAAATTTAACATATTTTGTTTATGTTACTATGTCCCTGATAAACTAGTAATAATGCCAGAACTAACAATTGCTCCTAGAAAGTTTTTTTGTGTGTGTTTGGATGTGTGTGTATGTGGATGTGTGTACTGAATGTCTCAACTTTAACATATTTTATTTATGTTACTATGTCCTGAAGTACCAATCTCCAGAACAAAAGGTGACTGAGCTTATGTAAATCTCTGTAGATTTCAAACAAATGAATTTACATTCTTTTCCCAGCGCTTTTATGGAATATGATACCAAATAGTAGTTCAGAAAGGAGGTTAAAAAACAATGATTCCTGTTTATTCCAATAAATCTTTACATAATAGTTCTAAATTGGCTACTTCATATAAACTTTCCACAGGGATAAAATGCATCAGTCAAAGACATTTTCTGTAGCCTGGGCAGTGTTGTTGAAAAGGTTATTGTAATAATCTGAAGGAGCTAGGTGTGGTGGCAAATACGCTGGAGGCTAGACAGGCGAGTCAGGAGGATTGTGATTTGAAAGACAGCCTTAACAACATAGCAAGGCTATAAGCAACTTAGTGAGATATTAGTGATATATCACCTGTCTCAAAAAGAAAAAGAAGGACTGGGGACATAACTCATTGGAAGAACCCCCCGAGCACCAAAGCACACCAAACCAAACAAATATCTGAAAGACAGTAGGGACTCCAGAGTATATGTGTGTATGTATAGATAAAAATTTTGGTTAAAATATAAAGTTAATAAAGATAGTTTTGAAAAAAACTAACATGGTTCTTTTTTTAAAGACAGACAGAGAGAGAGAGAGAGAGAGAGAGAGAGAGAGAGAGAATTTTAATATTCATTTATTCATTTTAGTTTTCAGAAGACACAACATCTTTGTTTGTATTTGGTGCTGGAGATCGAACCCAGCACCACACGCATGCCAGGCAAGCACACTACAGCTTGAGCCACATTCCCAGGTCCTACCAGGGTTCTTAAGAGCTCAAAATAAAAATGCCATATAATCCACTAATAATAATTTTTTGAAGCAGGGTATTATTGTGAATATATGTACTCTCAGTAGCTCGGGAGGATGAAACAGGAGAAACTTAAATGCAAGACCAGCCTCAGAAACTTGGCAATAGCTTAAGTGACTCAGTGATATCCTGTATTATTTAAAAAATAGGGATGTAATGATAGACCCAACCTGATCTTTTCTTAAAATTGGGAGCCATCTTGCCACAAATCCATGAAAAGATAATTTAGGCTTTTCTATAAATTACTGCAAATTCTGAATCTGCTTGGAATGCCTGCCCGTGCCTTGAACCCACCCATGCCTGGCTCTCAGACAAGAGAGCAGCCCTCTCTAAAACTTTAATGACACCTCATAAATATTGGCCTTCCCTGGCCAGACAATGACCCTCTCAGAGGCTCAAATGGTCCTAATAAATTCTTATGTTGTGTCCAGCAATAAATGTAAATTACCATTAGTGTGATCCTTGTCAGAGTTCTGTTATCTGTAACCCCCCTTTGTGTAACTTTCTGGCCTATAAAGCTGGGCTGCAGAAAAGCTGGGGTTTCTGTCTTGTTCCCACGGTTTTGGGAGGGAGAGGCAGCCAAGCCAGTCAAAATAATAAGCTTGCTTTAAATTGATTTTAATTGGAGTCAGTAGTCTTTTTCTTGTGTCCTGGTCTAACATTTTGGAGGCCCCAGCGAAATGACCCTGCCAGACCAGATCACAAGACCAGACTGCTGGAAATTCTGAAGCCAGCATTCGCTCCAGGGCTCTGGGCTGGAGAGCCACTCTAGGGGGTGAGCACCTTGAGATGTTCCAAGGCCTTGGAGTGAGCCTCAGTCTCTAGAGCACTGCGGTGAACTGCCGCACTAAAAATATTAGCAAGCACCTGGTGGAGGAGGCCTCCATAGGTAAATGGTGCCATTATAACATCTATTATCCAGTTAAGGGAGATCTCTTCTGAAGACCGAGAGGTGGCCTGAAAAGGTTCACATATACTCCTCTTCAGGACAGTAATGAGAAATTGTTCTGTCCTCTGTTCTGTTCTGTAGGGAATTCCTCTGGAAGGATAGAGAGGTGCCGACGGGCATGCACGCACTCCTACCCTGGAGCTTTAGCAAGACGATGCATTGCTCCTCTGTTTTTCTGTTTTGGCACCGGGTTTCTGTTTTCTTGTGTTTTGTTCTGTGTTCTATATGTTTTTTGTTTGTTTGTTTTTATGCCTTTTGTTGTGTGATTTCTGTGGTAAAAACTTAAGGATATTGGATGTGAAAATGGGTAATAAAGCAAGTAAGTCTGAAACCCCTTTGGACTGTGTTTTAAGGAACTGTGATGAACTTTATCCCCCTTTGTTAAGCAGGATGAGAGAACCCCTAGCTGGCTGCAGGAGCACACCCACTGCAGAGGGCAATGCCTGCTGGGGATCTAAGAACTGAGTATCTCCTAGGTTAACAAGTGAACCTCCTTTAAAACCCCTTGTCCCTCCAAATCAAGAGAGTCAAAACCTTTGGGCAGAGTCCCTGTGTTTCTTCTTTGTTAGAAAAGCAATAAACCTCCCTTTTTCTTTTTCTCAAAACCCTGTTCTCATTTTTAAATTGCCATTAATTGGTTTCAAGGTCAGGAACCAAACTTTCAGTTACAAATGTTGATACCACACCCCCCTGGAAATTTTTCAGAGCTGACTACTGAAGTGTTAGGAGATGGAGCATGCCTGGGGTGGAGTGGAACCAGAGGAGCTAATCCTGTAAGTAAAAGGAGGGACTGAGGGACCCCCAGCAGCTGCTGAAGCCCTGTTTCTTTGGGGAATTCCCTCCTTTTTTTGTTGCACTGTAAGGATTATGCCACCTCTGTCTTCTTAAAAAAATAAAAAAGAAAAAGGGGACACTAAATGCAGTAAAGTCGCCATGGAGACCCTTGATTTTACATTTCTGGTTGCTCCTCTGTGAAAACATCTGGTCCCCTTGTGGGGGCATCTATAGTGCCACTGGTGAAGGAGATTTTTTTCTTATCTGCTCTGTTTTAAAGGTTTCTGTTTGTCAGCCACAGTCTGGAGCTCCTTTCTGTCTGTCTGACCTGTGTCTTTGTTTCTGGCCCTTTAAGACATGTGCAATAGTGTATTGATATCATAAATTGTTTCTTGGGAATGATCTTTGCTGAATGTGTGTCTAAAAGATGATGTTTAATTGTAACAATCTGGTGTCTGAATGGGTTTTTGAAGCATTGCACAATCTTGCAGTTAAAAGTTGGGATTAGGTAATTGTTTAGTTTATGATTTCAGATAATTTATGCCAAAGAACTTAAATACTTAGAATGGAAAACTAAATAACTCTACTTCCAAGTTGGCAAGTTACTTCCAATCATTCAGTTTTTTTCACCAATTTTGAATTGAATAGCCTGGGAAAATGTCACTGTGTACCAGTGCATTAATTTGGAAAAGGATAGTAAATCATAGTATGGAATCTGTTGACAAAACAAGATGTAAAGATATAAAATTTTGTGAATTGTATATTAAACTTGTATCATTATTTTCAACATCCGAACCTGAAAATTATGACTTATGGTTAAAATGCCTTAGGCCTGAGGTGTCTGCTCAGAATAGCAGTTTTTCCTTCCAGACCTCAGCCAGTACTTATGTTGAAATGCAAATGAAAGAATCCTGCAAGCTCAGTATGAGACTGATCTGAGGCCTTAACAAAAAAGGTAAATTGTATAGTATTTACTAAATACTGGCCAGTCATTTTTTCTAGGATTTTTTTTCTTCTTAGATTCTGTATTTTTTTGAGCTCATGATTTTGATCCTACAGACATAGGTTAATGTTTTTCTGATCAGTTCTATCTTTGACCAACTGTGGAGTATTTGAAACGTTGCAATGGAGATTTCACCTGTGAAAAGATACAAGGCCTTTACTATTGTTATGTGTGCACACTTGTGTTATGTGTTCTATGTCTATATATGTACATATGTCTGTATATCATATATATGATATACAAATTAACATATATAAGAAGCGCTCATAAAAACAAAGTTTAAAAAGTGGATCCAAAGATTTAAATCATGTGATTTAAATGGTTCAATTTAAATTGAATAAACAGATAAAATAAATGTCTTTAAATTTAAGCTTACATGTTTTTCTAGGTGTTCAAAAAACTCATAAAATATTAATGTCTATAAAATGTCTAGCATGCCTTGGTTCTAGGATTTTTCCTTCAACAACAACAAAAAAAAATGGCTAGCACTGTTCAACTCACTTGTCTAATATTTTGGTAAAATAAGTAAAGTAAATTTGATATGGGTTTACTCATTCATAAGTACTTTTTTTTACATATCTGATTAATTTACTATAGTCTGTATGAGTTTGTTTTTACAATCAGTCATGTGTGAAAGAGACAAAACTTTCTTAAAACATAAGTTTACCCATTACATTGTGTTTATTAAGTTTTTTTTTTTATTTTCTAAAGCAAGCAACCATAAAAATTAAACAACTGGTTAAATAAAAACTGTTATTTTAGAGCATCGTACTGTCATTTTTTAAAAGCTAAACTTGGTTAATATAAAAACATCAATGTAATTGTGATGCTATTAATGTGCTCATATCTTCCAGGTATACAAGTCTGTAAGGGAGAAACTTTAAAAGAGCATATATCAAGCTAGTGTTCTGAAGTTGTATGGTAAAAAAAAAATATATTGGGGATTTATTTACTTGTTATCAACAAGATATGTAAAGTTTTATGTTACTTTTTTACATTGCGGAACAATTTACATGTATTTTTAAGTTAATGAGAGCCTAAACTATGTAAAGGTTAAAAACTTTTTTAACGTTTCTTTAAGCCTTTCTTTAATTCATGTTTTAAATGTGATATCATATGGTGTTAGCTAATGTTCATGTGACCTCAAACAATTTATGTAAACTTTGTAAAGTGATATTTAAAAAGCAAATATCAGCTTTAGAACTGGAACACTTACGATTTATAAAGAGCTGGGCCTTACCTGAGTTAAGGTTCTGTGTTCCATCTTACTATATGTGAGAATGACTACAAAAGCAGTAGGCCAGATTTTAGTTCCTTTAAAGTTATGTTCAAAAGTTTTTTTTTTTGTTTTTTTTTTTTTTAATCTGGCAAGACTACTAGGATCTCAAACAGGGGATATAATGTATACCTCAGCCAAAATTCAGGGTAGCTATTAAATGAACTAAATATTTTCACTCTTGTTAATTTTATTTTGTAATTTCCTTATAAGTGATCTAAAGATTCCCTGTTAGTATTTTACAGAAATTTTGCATTAAGAACACAACATGGATTAATTTAAGATAATAAGCCATCACCTAAAAGACAGATAGGATAATACAGATCCCATTTAATAAAAAAGATAAATAATTGTAAAGTTATACACATTAAAGCCCAGTACTCTTAATATAAGGGTGTTAAGATTTATTTGTTGGATGTTTAAGATTAAGTTTTAAAATGTTGAAGCCTTGTGAGGGAATTTCTGTACACTGACATGCTCCGGTTGCTGCAACATTTATTCAGTACTCATGGTCTTTTTTTCTCTCATAGAAGCACCCATCCCCAGATGACTCTACAACCTGTTCTTCCCCAACCAGACTTCAAACCGAACTGACTTCTAAAAGGAAACTCATGTCCCTCATGGCGTGCCTCCTCACATCACCCCCTCTCAGCTCAGAAGAAGCCAAAACAAGTGATGCCCCTTTCTTACAACAATGGAGCCAAAAATAAATAGACTTTCAATATAAGTAATTAATTAAGTCAGATCAAATCAGGGAGACCAGTTTTGGGTGAGTTCAAAAAATGTTGGAGACTGTTACCTGAGGAATTAAAATTCTCTCAGTGCTCTTCCCCTACCCTATCAAATATGTGAAAGGAATACATAAAAAGGGGGGGGGGAGTGATAGACCCAACATGATTTTTTCTTAAAATTGGGAGCCATCTCGCCACAAAGCCATGAAAAGATAATTTCAGCTTTACAATAAGTTACTGCAAATTCTGAACCTGCTTAGAATGCCTGCCTGTGCCTTGAACTCACCCATGGCTGGCTCTCTGACCAGATTGCAGCCCTCTCTGAAACTTTATTGATGCCTCACAAATCCTGGCCTTCCCTGGCCAGATAACGACCTCCTCTGAGGCTCTAATGACCTTCCTAAATTCTGATGTTGGGGTCAGCAATAATGTAAACTACCATTAGTGTTATGCTCCTCAGAGTTTTGTTATCTGTAACCTCCCTTTTTGTAACTTTCTGGGCTATAATGCTGGGATGCAGGAAAGCTTCGGGTCTGTCTTGTTCCTGCAGTTTTGGGTGGGAGAGGCAGCCCGGCTGGTTGAAATAATAAGCTTGATTTAATTTGATTTTAATTGGAGTAAGTGGTCTTTTCTTGTGTCCTGGTCTAACACCACCAGACACTGAAAACAATTATGATGAGTTCCTGGCCACAAATTTCAGTTCCTGACATTGCCAGTCTCAGTGGCTTCAAACAGCCTCCCTACCCAGTCTCAAAATAAGAACACACACTTGCCATTTTCTGGCTTTCAGTATGCTTAGTGTCCCTGCTGTAGTTTTTTCAGCTCCTGTGTAGCACAGAAGCCTGTAGCTCCAGATCTACAACAGAAAACATAGAAATGGATTAAAAGAATGGCAGGCTCCAGAAACACAAGGACAGGAGAATGTGAAAGCCCACCCATCATCACTGGCTCTGTGTTGATTGGACTGTTCTCACCTAAGAGAGAGATTGGAAAGGGCTTCAGGCACTTCCTCCAAACTGAGGCTAGTAGGTTTACTGTTTGAGTGAAAGTAAATTGCATTCAGACCAGAAACAAAGTCACAAAGACTGGTTCTTGGTTGCTTTTTTTGTTGATAAAGGACTGGGGATCAACCATGTGCTGTGGTGCATGACTGTAATCCCAGCAGCTTGACAGGCTGAGGAAGGAGGATTGTGAATTCAAAGCCAGCCTAAGCAATAATAAAGCATTAAGAAACTCAGTGAGACACTGTCTCTAAATATAATACAAATAGGCCTGGGGATGTGGCTCAGAGGTCATGTGCCCCTGAGTTCAATTCCCAGTAGGAAAAAAAAAACAATGGGGATCAGATCAAGAGGTACTCACTACAGAGCCCCATGACAACAGATGAATGCATTCATGGATGGATAGACACAGAGATAGAGTGTTGGAACAGGGTCTCATATTCTCCTGTGATGGCTTTATTTTTTTAATTTGCTGTGAATTGCACTAAGTGCTCAGGACCATATTATTTCATGGCAGAGTTTCCTCCAAATACATGGATCCAGCACTGAGAGAAGTGCATTTGTCATGTATATAAGGATAAATCAATTCATGAATACATATGTGTATATTTTTATAAAAAAGAAATATTACAATTACTTTAAATTTTGTTTAATATTCATGTTCTCTGGTCTTATGAGAAAACAGCTTGAGATTTCAACTCATTATTAATTCCCTGAGGCAGTAATATCCCCACTCCTTTATAAATTAGGAGACACAGTAAAATGCTAAAGTTTCTAGTATTAACATTAATAAAGAAAAAGATGTGGAGTGGGCCAGGTCTCTAGATCTGTCAGTATCCCAGACCCTAGAGTATAAGTAACTAAATAATAATTATGATTGGAGACTAATCATAGGATTTTGTCTTTTTTTTCTTTTGGTATGGGGTACTATGAGAATATTAGCACAAATCACAGGCATTTATGTCTCTCTGTGTATATATATATATATATATATATATATTTTCATATATATTATTTATATATATTATTTATGTATATATTTATATATATTATTTTCATAACTTAATACATCCCATCAACAGAGTCAACTTTAGATTTAAATGAAAAAAAAAGTAAATCGCTATTGCCAAGGTCAAGCCCCAGTACGGATCAAGGGATCCTGAGGGACAAGTGGTGTCTGGTGCTGAAGGATAAGTACCGTCCATGAAAGAAAAGGAGACAGGATGATGGTTTCAAGTTATGAGCAGCCTTCAGAAGGATCTGCTGCCCCTAGAGGGCCTTTATTATTTTTTTGTTTGTTTGTTTTACAGGTTTTTTTTCCTTTTGGTAGTTAATGGATAGCATCAAAACTTCTTTGGTTTACATAACTTTCAAGAGTTACAATCTTGTCAAACATATGTTAATTATCAAAGATATTAAGCACATTATATAGAATTTTTCGTGTAACTTTGCCAATCATGATTAGTCTTTTACATTTTCACCTCAGTCTCTAGGGGCTCGAATACAAAACTTGACTACCTGTCTCTTGACCTATTATTATCTTTTAACTTTAAATCATACCTATAATTATTCCATTGACCTTTAAATTTAAAATATACTTATAATTATTTGTAAGCTTTCTTACTCCTAAAGTTCCCATAAATAACACTAAAACAGTGAAAGCCTATTTTTAGAAGCCTACTACTCTGAACTGTCTCAAAAATATATCTATATTAATTTTACATTATTTTGTTTTTAATTTCCAACTAATTTCCTTTGTTCATATGACCTATTTAACCACTTTCTTAAAAGAGTTTCTTTGATCATTGTTCAAAGTATACCAATCCTCATGTCTTTGTGATCTTTAATTGAAAGGCAGGCTCTGCACCTCAAACCATTTGTCATTTTTATTAACTATTTTTTTCCTATTTTCTTTTTTTTAATTTATTTTTTAGTTTTCAGTGGACACAACATCTTTATTTGTATGTGGTGCTGTGAATCGAACCCAGGCCACATGCATGCCAGGTGAGCGCGCTACCACTTGAACCACATCTCCAGCCCTTGTTTCCTATTTTCATCATGAATTCCTGTGTAAAGTAAGAGAGTATGTTAGTTGGAGGAATATATGTCACAAAAGTGTGACTTTAGGATTGGGGGCTTAGAGTAAATTGTTAATTTTTTCTCAGGAAACTTGATTTGAAATCTTTTCCCCATAAACTTATTGAGAAATAAAACTATTTTGTGTCCTCAGAGATATTGAAACACATCTCAGGGCATGTCTTAATTGTACCCTTAGTCTCATTCTGGGAGTTTTCCTGCAATCTCAAGTAACACATACTTTTATTATTGATTGATGTATACCCTTTTATTTATATCATGAGTATCATAAACAAAGCACTTAACATTCCTTATGGTTCCAGATTCCATATGGTTCTGCTCTGCCCCAGCATCCCGCAGTGTGACTGTGTCAGTGGGTTCAGGAACACTTCACCACAAACACTATCTATAAGTCACCATATGACTTCATATGACTTCTGTGAACCTTGTGATTGAATCTTGGCACCCAGTCTATAGTATTGGAATAGTTATGTATCACTGGATATTAAGTCATTGTATAACTTATCGGCACATTTGAACCCTGAGCCAAATCCCCATCCCTATTTTATATTTTATTTAAAGAAAGAGTCTCACTAAGTTTCTTAGCACCTGATGTTCACTGAAGCAGGAATTGAACTCATGATCCTCCTGCTTCAGCCTGACAAAATACTGGGATTGATTTCAGTGTGCACCACTGCACTCGGTTCTGTTCACATATTTAATGCCAGCATTCCCTCTCTGCATTGTCAACTATTTTATTTTTTCTATTCAACATTCCAAATGAATGCAGTATTTTTAATTTTTTTGAAAAGAACTTCATTGCAGTTTAAAGATTTTGCTTTCTCTATGTGAGCATTTTACATGAGAGAAAAGAAGACAAGTAACTTGAAAATTTAAAAAATAAAAACAATGTCTGTCTCCTCCCTCTGTCTTCCCAGGCACATTCACCTTATCAAAATGTCTGATTTAAAATTTTTCTTTTATTGCGTTCCTGTGTGATGCATCCTCATTCTAACCTCCCATATTGTGTTAAATGGGGGTTTCATAACTGCCTGATAAAATTGTGAAGAGATATCATATCTAAAGTCTGTTGAAGTTTCTAGTGAATATCGTTCTTTTTTTTTTCTTCCAGAGAGCAGTATAAAGTATGAAGTTAAGGCACTTAAGGAAGTCTCTGAGAGCCGTTCAGATGTCAATGATCTTTTAGTTATACAGGGCTGGGACCCTCTGGGAAACTGAGGTACTGTGAAGACGATGCCCCTTAAAATGCAGTTTTTTTTTCCAATGAAGACATAAAGTTCTCAAACTTATCGATCAGAGTAGCAACCAATTAGTTTATTAGAAGTGAAGTGAAAGAGGAAAAAGATGACACTCTGAAGAGAGAGAATTTTCTGTCTGAAAAGAGAACATGTCTCTCTTGCAGGCTCTCTTGCATTCCAGTTTTCTTCGAGATCTAAACAGAGATTCCAAAGGGTCCTTCCCAGGTACAGTTCTTGATTTTGTACTGATAGTTAGAATAACATAAAACTCTCAAGTATTCACTGCCCTGACAACTTTAGGTTAATTAGATTCATGCTCACCATTTCTAAATTAACTCATAAGCAAAATTGTTGCAGATTTTTTGGTTATTAAGAATTACCCTTGTTTCTCTGTTTTTCAGAATCTGGTCTTTAGCACAGTCAAAAAATTCTCCTGTTTAGAGTAACATAGGTTGCTTTTATAAACATTATTTTGAAACTGCATTTCTCCTGCAGATAACAGTTTGTTAAGGAATGTGACATATCCTGTCCAGCTAAGCCAGAAAGGATGCAAGTAAATTGCTTCATAGAAAATAAAGAATGGGGTCAGTATGTTGGTCCTATTCATTTCTTTCTTTCTTTGTTTGTTTGATTATGGTATTGTGTGTTGAATCCAGAGCTAGCCTACCACTGAGCTACATCGCCAGCCCTATATTTATATTTTATTTAGAGACAAGGTCTCACTGATTTTGTTAGTGTCTCTTGGAGAAGTTACTAAGACTCGCTCTAAGTTCATAATTTTCCTGCCTCACCCTCCCAAGCGACTAAAAATACAGGCATGTGGCACCATTACCAACCAAACATTTATCTAAAAAAAGTACTTCATTTTTTTTACCAGGTTCTGTAAATAATACTATAATGAAAATAGACATGCAGTGGTTCTATGATGTAATAACTCCAGTATTTTTTTAGATTCATACCCAGAATAACATCTAGTGGAACATAAGCCTTTTTTTATTTTAACTTTCTGAAGAACCTTAATACCATTTTCAAAAATAGCTTTATTCAATTGATATTCTCACCAATATTTTTTTCAACTGAGTCTTTTTATATGATGCTTGCATGCTCTGGAGTACCTATTATCTTTCAGATATTTATATTTTAGTTCTTAATATTTTATTTACGTTTTGTTATTCATAGATAGACAAATTACTTTTATTTTATTTATTCATTTTTATGTGGTACTGATTCTTAAATATAGTGCCGCTAATGTGCTGTGCAAGCACTCTACAACTAAGCCAGAACTCTATCCTCAGTCTTTGAGATTTTAAGCATAGGCATTCTGACAACACTGTACAAAGTGCAGGATATTTTTTATTTTATTGATACTTTAAATTACTGATGCAAGTGTGTTATATTCCAGGACTTCAAGTAGCCAGAGGAAGAGTGTCCTGTAAATATTTTCTGTGATGAAATGAAACAAGAATCTGCGATTTGTAAACTTTGTTAACACTACTGCTGAAAATTTTTGTCTTTGGAAGTGTTACAAACAATGCAAATCCAACGGCTTGAAATACATCAAGATTTGCCCATGCTCGTCTCTATTGCTTTTAGCAATTGAAAGTTTAAGATATACTCCCTTGAACAGAAGTTGCTAATGTTAGACATTCAGTGCATGGAGAAACTTATTCTGAAAACCTACTGGTAGGCCTGGAATTATTACTGGTGTAAACAAGGGTAGGTCAGGTCTCAGAAAGTGCTCAAATCTTACTGAGTCTATCAGGAGATTGATTAATTTTCCCCTTTTGTACCCTTTATTGATTCAAGAGTGGAGTAATTCTTCCAACAATAGAAGTTAGTAAAACCACTGGTAAATCTCTTTTTGGGACAAACTGACACCTTTGAGATGTAATTTTTCTGCCTTGACTTCAGGTTGTGAAACAAATCAAAAGACTTACTTGGTCATAGAAGAAAACCACTTTGTAATTTTCACATTTACATTTCACTCCTTCTTTAACCAGTGGATAAGTTAAGATAAAAATTACAGAAAATTTTAAAGTCAGTTTATATATTATCTCAATCTCCCCTTATTTAAGGTGCCTTCAAACTTGTAGGAATATTTCTCAAATATGTGGCACTTCAGTAAACAACTCAAATGCCCACGTGTACCCTAGCTTTTTCTACTCATTTGATTGTAGATATTCTTTCACTTGTCCAATGTATGTAAATCTCATAATTCATTTATGACTTTGTCAAAGTAACACACATAACATGAGTAAATGTGTATTAATATATTAGTAAAGAAAGGGTGGGTTAAAAGCCTTCTATTTTGCTCTATTTCTGTTATAGTCCAGCTGTGACGTGTTCCCCAAAAGCTCATATGTGAAACAATGCAGGAAGGGTTGGAGGAGAAAGGATTGGGTCATAGCTTTAAAGTCCTCAGTGAATTAATCCCTGAATGAATTAACTATGTGGTAACTGAATTGATAGTGTGTGGCTGAAAAAAGTGAGAATTGGGGATAGAGCTTTGGAATCTAAATTTGTATATTCTCCCAAAAATGAATCTGTCTCTTTACTGTTATCACTATGTCAGTTGATTCCCTCTACCACACCCTTTAGCCATAATGTTCTGCCTCACCTTGAGCCCTGAGAAATGGAGCAGTATTCTATAGGCTAAGACTTTTGAAACCCTAAGCCTGTAAATAAACTTTTATTCCTCTACAATTTCTCTGGTCAATTTGTTAGTCACATTGTTGAAAAAGGCAACTAAAACAACTTCTAACTTGATCTCTCCTTAATATCTGCTCTTTGTGATGATTTTGAACCCAGTACCTTACATATTCTGCAAACAAACGCTCAGGAAAATGTGACCCATCTAACTTTAGATTGTATTGTATTATCCATTTACTTCTAGCCTTATTTTTGATATGGATAGGCTTAGACCATTTTATTTATCTTAAAAATACAAGAAATTACATGCATATGGATTCATCTTTGTGTTTGGTTCATACTATGACTCCTTGGATTTCAGTATTGTATTATACATTCATTATATACATCAGTTTCTCTTAATGATACTAATAGTTCATTTGATTCTCTGAAGCATTGGTTTTGGAGGTATTTCTTAAATACTTTTCATTCCATGTAATTTTTTTTCAGTCTCTTTCTTTTAATAGAGAAGCATGCTGAAATTTCTTTGTTAATGTTTTTATTTCTTAGTTGTAATCATAATAACTTTATTTTATCTATTTACTTTTAGGTGATGCTGATGATTGAACCCAGTACCTCATATGTGCTAGGTAAGCACTCTACCATAACCCCAGTCCTACATGCTAAAATATTGATGAAAATGTTACAGATTTCATTCAAAAAAAATTGTTTTCTTTGTAGTGATGTATAGTATCTAAACACATGTGTGTAATTGGTTTTTTTAATGTCCTAATTCAAGTTTTATTTACCAGTAAATTCTACATATTTCCCTTTAAAATGTATATGCAATGTGTGAAGTAGTATCAAAAAGTTACCTTTATATAATACTGATGTGGTGTTTTTTACTGTTTGTTAGGCTGAATGTAGTGTGGCAAAAAATGTGTCTTGACAGTAGAAACCACTTTACTCACACTTTATTATTTTTACGTTTCTTATGTGCACATTATATTTTCTTTCACCTTACAGATTTCAACTGTATGGACCATGCAGCTCTTCTTTTATATATTATTATGGTTTTTAAGAGCAGTCATATTTATAAGTTAATGTTACCAGTGGGGAAGTGTCATGTCCTTCAATAGGCACACATTTTTTTACAAAAAGATAGCCACTTATAATTAATCTGTAGTTCATGAGAACTTTTCACTCCACATCTTCATGAATACTGTTTAATTTTATGTATTTGGTTATATTTTATTTTTTATGAGTACTTAACCCTTAGATATCACCTGTATAAAGAGAATATTCAAGTTATTTGACTGTTCTTCTCATGATGTCCTTGTCTTTTTCTTCCTGAATGTATTCATTCATACATCAGGCAATTTATCTTACCTGTTACTTTGTGCCATTTAATGGTATAACTTCATTTATTGATTATTTTAATGCCAAATTTATTAATTTGTTTAACATTTTGTTTTGTGCAACTTTGAAAAGAAATAAGTTTTCCATTGCTGTGTGCTTCTTATGACTGAAATCAAGGGTGCCTTTCCATTCAAAACTAGACTCTAGTCTTAATATTATATGAGACAGAGTCTCAATAAGTTGTTAATCATCTCTGTGAAATTTCTTTAATTATTATTATTGTTGTTATTATTTATATGAGGCAGTGGAATGCATTATAATTTTTATTACACATGTAGGGCACATGCTTTATGTCTCTTGCTGTATACAAAATATATTCACATCAATTTGTGTCTTCATAAATGTACTTTAGAGAATGGTTTTCATCAGATTCCACCATAATTGCAAACCCTCTGCCACCTCTCTTCTCCCCTACCCTGCTACCCTATCTAAAGTTTGTCTATCCCTCTCATGTCCCTCCCTACACCACTATGAATCAGTCTCTTTGTATTAAAGAAAACATTCAGCATTTGTTTTTGGGGGATTGGTTTTGTCATAACTTCTTAAGCAGTTGATACTATGAGCAATACCAACACATTCACAATAAAACTTACTTTTTCTTATAGTAACTATTGAATGTTTTATAATTACATATTGACTATCTTTGAAAGACTTATTATGTTGCACTAAGCAAGATTAAAATCACTTTGTGTGTGTTTGTGTGTGTGTGTGTGTGTGTGTGTGTGTGTGACACAGATACCACATAGATATAAAACTTTATTTAGAAAGGATGGCAATTTTGTACTCCTCAGCAGTGGAAACTTTCATTTTTCATTGTCTAATTGTAAAGATTTTTTTTAAAGATTCTGTTTTAGGGATAGGATTATGGCTCAATAGTAGGGTGCTCACCTAGTACATGAGAGGCATTGGGTTTGATCCTCAGCACCACATTAAAATAAAATAATAATAATAATAAATGATATTGTGTCCACTAACAACTAAAAAAATTTAAAATTCTCTTTTTGGTACACTGATCTCTCTAAGTTTATAACATACAATAATGTGTTGCATAGTGATCTTTTAGTCAGTGATGGAATTTATATACAACAACAGCTACAATATATAGCCTAAGATTGTAGTAGTATACAATCTAAATGTCAGTATACAGTATGATATTTGCAACAATGGAAAAGTCATTTTGAGTGCATTTCTTAGAGTGTATGCCTGTCTTTTAATGAGGCATTTTTATACACATACTATACATTACAAGAACTGATATAATTTTTGTATGACTGTTATATCTCAGATTTACCAAAGCATGCATGAAATTTTATTTGTCTATCAAAGATCAAGAATTTGACACCACTGACACATTAATGGCCATTACTGGAGATTAGTTTATTTTGAATATTATATTTTTGTTGTTGTTGTTATTATTATTATTATTATTATTATATGGTATTGAACTCAAGGGCACTGAACTCCTGAGCAACATTGCCGCCTTCATTTGCATTTTATTTAGATATAGGCTTTCAGTGAGTTGCTTAGTGCCTCCCTTTCGCTGAGGCTGAGTTTCAAATTATGATCCTTCTGCCTCTCCTACCTTGTTAGTTTCACAAGATTCTTACCTGCTTTTTTCTTTGACATCACATGCCTGCTATTCTCTCATGCTGTTCATTGCTGGACTCAGCAGTTTTAGATATTCTCCTTTTCACATTTTGACACCATTGTTGGCAGATCCAAGATCTTTAATTAGATAGTCCTTAATACACAGTTTCTCATTTTGACTCCTTGGTGTTCATGCTCATAAAGAACTTGAAAAGTGTTCAACAGATATCTATAAATGGTATAAAATGTGAAGAAAAAAAATCTATAAAAAAAGTTAAAACATACTAACATTTATCTTTGGATAAATAATAAATTGTGAATTAAGGTAGCACCAGCACTATCTTATGGAGAAAAGTAAGCATATTCCAAGAAAGATAAGAAAAAAATAATGAGAGAAACAATAGAATAAAAATACATTTTTACTTTGAGAAATTGATTTTTGAGAACTTTCCAGCTAAATCTGGCACATAATTTTATAGGGGTAAGAGACACCCATGAAATTGATGCCTCACAAGTATCTAAACAAACTCATGGTAAGGAAACCCTTGACAGTAATACCTATAAAGCATGAGAATGAATCAAAGAAGGGTGATGAATACTCCTCTGTAAAAGTGCTTATAAAATATAATTTTTCATTGAATTCTAATGTAAAAGATTATTTGTGTGCATAGTGACTAGATAGTACTTTTTTCAGATGTACAAAAAGGGTAAGATGCTGATTAAAGTCACATCTTCTAGCTAGAATCATATGGAAGAGAACATAATTAATATATAGAAAGAATGCTGTTTTATTTTTGGTCCTATTATTTATTTGTATTTGAACTTAATCTTCCACTAATGTGATATGCAACTCAAAATAATACAGTTATTTCTCTGAGTCCCTCATTTCTTGACTATAGAATGACAAAATTTAGATTTTGCCATTTCTTATATTCTTTATACCAGAAATCAGAGGGCTAAAGGTTACTTTAACTATACTTGGAGTTGGGGTTTTGGCTCAGAGAAAGAGCACTCACCTAGCATGTATGAGGAATGCAGTTTAATGTTCAGCTCCATACAAAAATAAATAAATAAATAAATAAATAAATAAATGTATTTTGTCCACCTACAACTAAATAATAAATGTTAAAAATTACTGACTGATCTTTACTCAGACAATAATATTTTAACTTTACGTCTTTTATAAACAGTTCCATGAAGGGGCTGGGGTTGTGGCTTAGAGGAATATCACTCACGTAGCATATGTGAGGAAATGGGTTTGATTTTTTGCACTACATATAAATAAATAAAATTCTCTATAAAAAAACACCATGACACAAATCAAAATAAAATGAGACTATTTATTTATTAACGAATATTTAATAACACTGACTTCTCAGGAGAGTTTTGGTTTACACTTAGACCAGCACAAAAAAAATTCGAGAGTTCTGTCAGAATTATGATTCTTTGTCTTACAAAATAGAGGATATATTTCAATCAGTGTATATACTTTTTGTTAGCTTAAAAAATAACTTTTTACTATGTAATTATATACTATTCTTAAGAGTCATGAATTTTTGGTGGTTGTGCCAAGATTAATATATAAATAATAAATTCTACATTGGAAAACATTTTAAGGTAGTATTTGTTTTAAAAAATTGGTAAACTGGGTAGTCATGGTGCTGCATGACTGAAATCTCAGTGGCTTTGGAGCTAAAACAGGAGGATCACAAGTTCAAAGCAAGCATCAGCAATGGCAAGACACTGTGCAACTCATTGAAACTGTCATAAATGGAATACAAAATAGCGCTCAGAATGTGACTCTGAGTTTAATCTCTATGAGCCCCCCACCCCCAAAATTGCTAAAATCCCAGGAGCATGCCTGTCATACCACCGGCTTGAGAGGCAAAGGGAAGAGGAGAATTAAAAAAAAAAAAAAAAAAAAACAGGCTTAGAAACATAGCAAAACCCCACGCAACTTTGTGATAACCCTTTCTGAAAATTAAAATAAATAAATAAATAAAATTTGGGGGATGTGACCCGGTGGTAAAGTGTCCCTGTGTTCAATCCATAAATTCTCCAAATGGTAAACTAACTATCATGCAAATGAAAACAACAAAATATATTTATATTTTTAAAAATCATTTAGTTAATACATACATTCCATTTTCAGATGCCACACACAAGCAACCAGATATCTAAAAACAGGTTTTATATTAAAGTTATGAAACTTGAAAATGTCTCTCAAAACTAGATCAAGACTTCTCAGCAGACTAGACACTTTCTATTGAGCTGCTTGTGCTATCACTTGGAATCTTCTTAACTAAACTTTTCCTAGATAAAAAAAAAAAAAAAACTGCAAAAAAAAAATTTAAAACTAACAGGGATATCCTCCATGCAAGCCTCATAGATATGCACACATATATGTCTTGATATTATATACCTCTTTTTGCCACTTCATAAATTATAACATTTTAGTGACAAATTGAATGGAAGAAACACTTTATAATCGTATGTCATGGGTGAGCTGTATTTGGTCCTGTAAGGAACAAGATTTATCTGTTAAAAAATTAGGGTTACTACTCTCTGAACAGAAGGATAAGAACTGTCATGAAATTTAGACATTTCAATGATTCACTGAAGACAATTTATTTATTCATTTATTTTAGGTACCAAGTTTTTTCATTTCTAACCAATAATCTGGACATGTCTCCACTTTTTTAAATCTCTTTTTGTTAGACTTTTAATCATGTAATGACATGAGACAGCGATTATGTCACAAAGAATGATAAATATATCATGGCAATCCCCATTTCAAAACCGTACAATGATATCACCATTCAGATATCTGTGACTTGTGAATTTTTACTGAGGAAATTATAATTGTTTTACTGTAGGTGACTGAGCATTCAAAACTAATAGTCACATTTTAAACAAATCCATAAAATTAATTATTATTATTAAATTTTATTAGGAATTTTGATTTGATATGCTCTAATATTATTATTAGAGCATAGTGATTAATTTTATTGATAGTTGAATAATAATAATTAATTTTATTGTTTTAAAATTTTAATACATTTACCAAGTTAAAATACATTATTTCATTCACATTTTAACATATTAAGTATGAGCAACTATGGTTGCAAGAGTTTTTTGTTTGTTTGTTTGTTAGTTAGTTTTTGTGTTGTTGTTGTTGTTGTTTTTCAGAAAAGCCTTTAAATGAAAAAAAAATAACTGAATTGGCAATTTCAGGTGGATTTCCCAATTTTTCACAGAAGAATTAATTAAGGCACTGGGTGATGGTCACTGCACCCAGACATCATTTTCAATATAGACCTAGAACATTATCAGGAGAGCATGTCAAGATTTACAACATCAAACAAGGGTTAGATATAAACATAGATATTAGGCCAGGGTAAAGAGGTCATGAATTACATCTTGGAGCATTTCAAGTAAAACATCTGAACATATACTTTAAAATTTAAATGAATAAATAAATTAAGACTGAAATATTTCACAATAATTTTATAACTGAAATATTAGATCATTATTTCATGCAGAGCAACTTGTAAATTACAGAGCAGACATCAATTGTAAATGATCCAAATGCTAATGAAAGTTAAATGATAAACCTTGTTCTAAAAGATAAGCATTGCAAATCTAAAAATAAAAAATTCTCAGAAATTTGAATTATTATGAGAGGTATGAGAGGTGACATGATGCTGCATGTGGAAAATTCTACAACAGACCTATGTGACGTGGTCACAGTCAAAACACAGGTGCATTAAATTATTTTATGAAATTACCTTCACACCATGTATAAAAACTATCGGAAAATTATAAATTTTTGAAAATTACAATGCCATCCCCAAGATATTTATGTCTCTCTGACTCTTAAAATAAAGTTATTATATCTAAATCTCTTTGAATATTCTCATTTGAAGCATTTGGATAAAAAATATTGAATTCTAACAAGTGAGGACTTAACGACACTAATGAAACACTCAGAACATGGGTAAGTATCAAAATAATTACACTAAATGAAATAAGTTAGACACCAAAAACGGTATTGAGTAGTTTGATTTATTTAAATTCTTGATGATATGAGTTTAAGGTACAAAAACAGCAGAAGAAGAAATATTCCTGAGAATGTGGAAATTGATCCATAGGGCATACTTATATCAAAACATACTCATACGTAGGATAAATGTGTGTGCATAATTCTAAGTGTACCTAAATGAAGCTATTAGAACATTTTAGCTATTAAAGCAAACTTTCACTTCGTTGACAACTACTCATTACAAATGTAAGAGTTACCCTTTAACATTTTCTTACGTTGCAAAGCAATCCACATTAGATTTAACTAAAAAAAAAAATAAAAGACAAAAACTCTGTTAAAATAAATTGGACACTCCAAACCTTGTGTTTATGAGAAACCAATGGCCACACTGAGCTTCTCAGTTATGGACCTTTGCTCTCTGCAGAGCTACAAACACCATCTTCACGATTACTTCAAAACCTTAGAATGTTTTCTCTTGAAAGCAGTTGTGGTGAGCAGTAAACTGGTAGCATGTCATACTGGTTTTTCTAATTTATTCATTTCCTTATTATTTTTGACAGAAAGCCTATTTAGCGTCCTCTATGTCTTGAGATTTGTAGGCCTTGGTTTTATTTGGAGGGGATGAGGGTATAGAGATAATATAATGCTCTTTGGATTTGACAGGAGGAAGAATGAAAAGAGTCTCTACACCCTGTGTTTTCAGGGATGTGCTATAGGAGAACCATCAAATTTCTGTTTGCCATTGTGAAGTTGAGTTGATTTCCCACTTTGTTATAATTTAGAAGATGCAGAAAATAAAGGGGATAATGAGAGGTGCTTGGGTCCATGTTGACTAGGTGGCAGATGAGGTAATGGGTAGAGTTTGCTATAGAGTTCAACTTATTGAAATAAGTATATGTGGGTGCTGAGAGACTGGCTTAGTATCACTCTGAGAATATGTGCTTTGCTAGTTTGCAGAAATGGACAAAAAAAGAGGCTATATATAGCACAAGGCAAGTATATGTGTTAGGTTTCTCAGAGCAGGAAACAAACCAGACCTCTGTGTAGGGAACTAGGCAAAGGGAATTGGCCTATGTTCCTGTGTGGAGGGGAGGTTTTTCTGTAGAAGACCAAGACACCTAAAAATTGCTAGCCTCGGTACCTGTACTTTTCCATATTGCCCTTAGTTAACTGGCTCTCTCTTGACTCCACCTGCAAACCAATACTACACCTTCTAAGGTATAAATGCCAGTGCATTTTCCTACACTAATCACACCTCCCTTTATGAATCTTCCATCATTCTTTAATTACAGTCTGCCCTGAGATAGTAGGGGTGCCATCCATCAAGGCCAGTTCACTGCAAACACCATAGTTTCTACCTATCCCCCACTCACTATCAATAACTTCTTAACAAACAGAAAGTACCTGTAAAGGCTCAGTGCTATCACTATACAACACTTGAATGTTCAAAGTCAGTCATATTATCAATGCAAAACAAAAGGTCAACCACCAAAATCTACTTCTGTCAAATGTTATTATCTTTGAAGGTAGTGTTTTAATTTTCTTTTAAAATGAATTATTAAATTTTTCAGTATACCTTTATGTATGAATAAGATGTTGGGGATTGCTTAATTTATGACACCACTTAATGACCTAATATTTATGTTATTATTTTTTTATGTATTCATTTCTTAAATTATTTTTTAAATATGATAACATAATGCATTACAATTCGTGTTACATGTATTTATGCTTGCCTTATGCTCTATATAACCTCTTTTTCCCCTTTTTTCCAAACTAGCAAAACACATATTCTCAGAATGATACTGTGCCAGCCTCTCAGCATGCATACATTCTTATTGCAATAAGCTGAACTCTAAAGCAAAACAAACCCATTACCTCATCTGTCACCCAGTCAACATGGACTAAGCACCTATCATTATCCACTTCATGTTCTGCATCTTCTAAATTTTAGCAAAAGTAGAATATCAACTCAACTTCCTTCATTTATTACATGTATTGAACACAATTTTTCATATCTCTGGTTCTACACATAGTAGATTTATATCTTGTGTGGCTTCATACATGTACTTAGGGTATTGATAACAATTACATTCCACTGTCCTTTTTACCTCCATGCCCCCTTCCTTCCCTTCTCTCCCCTTTTATCCTTTTCCTTATCTGAAGTTAGTGTAATCTTTCCATTTCACATAATGTAACACATAATGTGTAACACATAACACATAATGCTATGAATTAGCATCCTTACTGAGAAATCATTTGGTGTTTGTTTTAGGGTGATTTGTAAATTTTACTTAGCATTATATTCTTCAGCTCCATCAATTTTTTCTGCAAAAGCCATAATTTTTTTCCCTTTAATGGCGAGTAATATTCCATTGTGTACATATACTACATCTTTTTCCATTTATCTACTGAAGGGCATCTATTATGGCTACACAGTTTAGCTATTGTGAAATGTGCTGCTATAAGTATTGATGTGACAGTGTCCCTGTAGTATGCTGTTTTTAAGTCTTTTGTGTAAGAACAAGGAGTGGGATTGCTCTGTCAAATGGTTCCATTCCAGTTTTTTCAAGGAATCTCCATACTGCTTTCCAGATTGGCTGCACCAATTTGAAGTCCCACCAGCATTGTATGAGTGTGCCTTTTACCACACCCTCACCAACAATTATTGTTGTTTTTTTTCTTAAATGACTGGAGTAAGATGAAATCAGAGTAGTTTTGATTTGCATTTATCAAATTGCTAGACATGTTGAGCAATTTTTTATATGTGTGTCAATTGATTGCATATCATCTTTTGAGAATTGTCTGTTCAGTTATTTGGCTCATATATTGATTGGGTTATTGTTGTTTTGGTCAGCAAATAGTGCTAATTTGAGTTCTTCCTTACTTATCCATATGCCTTTAATTAATTTTATTTGTCTAATTGGTCTGGCCAGTGTTTCAAGAATTATGTTAAATAGAAGTGGTGGAAACGGGCATCCCTGTCTTTTTCCAGTTTTTAGAGGAAATGCTTCCATTTTCTGCCTTGGTGTCCTAGAATGGTGCTCCCCAATCTTGTGGCCATTGTCCATGTAATCCATCAAATTGACAAACTCAGCTTTTTTGTCACAGGATCTATATGCCAAAATATCATGTGCTTGAAGCTACTGAATTAGGCAGGATAGACATGGAACATTTCCATAATCGCGAAAGTAATTGAATGATGATGTTCTATAAATCACCAGGAGCAAATATTATGGATAACATGACCTATTGAGAGTTCAAATCTAGTACCTTTCAACAAATACCTTGCTAACTGTGTTCCAATATAAATTTTTTGTTAAAAAAGAATAAATAAATAAAATAGAGTGGTGTGGATACAGCTATCAGGTGCTACATTAATGAATTCTGTTTTAGAGCATCCACCAGGTTTTACCTGGCCTCTTCCAATCACAGGATTTCAAGCACCTCCCTGGAAGGCCCCCTCCCATTCTGGTAAAGGCCAGTGACTCTTATGGTGTCCTTTGTCGAAATCCCTCTTACCTTCTAGGCTAATGAGGAAACCAGCCAATCAGGAAACCACTACCCGCGCCACTACAGATAATTCTTGTGCATGGGAATTCATAGCCATCCTATGAGTATGAAGCTGCTGGCATTGGTACCACACTTAGAAAACCACTGCTCCAGCAGACTCCAACATCTAGGACATTGGGGTGTTTTCATAAAAGGTCCTAGTAGAACATGACTCAAGCCCACTTAGTTATAAGCTGGGAATGCTGCTGAAATAAGACACAAACCACCACCACCAACAACAATAACAATAACATAAAGCCCTCTACATTTATGTGGGGATTTTTCTCTAAAAAAGACATTGAATTTTTAAAAATTATCACATCTCCATATGGCTTCTGCCAATAAACCCCTCAATGATAAACAGTTTTTTAAAAGAATATTTTCAGAAATATTTTTTGAGGAAGTAAAGAACAACCTACTTGGGAACAGTACAGAATGTGAGCACTTTTTTGCTCGATTATAACATAAAATTCTACTGAAGCTGTGGCAAAGACCCTTCACAGACTTCAAGAACAGACAGGAGATTTCCTCCTGCTGACATGCTCTCAAGTCAGAGCTGCACCCAACTTGGATTCTCTTGAGGCAAAGAATGCCCAAAAGGTCATTGAACTAGCTGTTCTGTCACAAGGGGGGAATATACACCATAAATTACCAAATAATACATCTAATAAAACTAATAATTACAAAATGCTATCTTTAACATTGTTTGATTAAATTTAATTTTGAATGAAAGTGTTTAATCTTTAGTACACCATATTTATCTTGTTGCTGATAGATGAGATTTTACTGCCAGAAAGTGATAACTTAATGATCTCTGTTAAAGAATGCAAGTCCAAGGAGACTTCAACCATCAATTATTTATAAGCAGACGTGGTGCTGTGTCCCCATGTAAAGGTAGCAAAACTCCTGTAATGAGGTGGATGCACCCCTGCATCACCTGACCACATTGATCTCATCTGAAAGAGATCAGAAGTATGGCACAACCTTGAACCTCAAAAAACCTTAGAGAGGCGAGGCCACAATGATGTCTTAGAGTCAAGTTCATGGAATACTGCCTTCATGGCATACATTACGAGTGCCTGAGTGGCAACACACTACCCCATGCTAGGTTGTGTGAAGAGCAAAATACTTACCCCTTAGGCACAGCCCTGGGCATGAGGCTATGTGTTGAATTCCCTGCTCTTGCTCCATTGCTCACTCCTTGATTGGTCACTGCAGAAATTGCATTGGTGGCTGCCTGTAATCTGCTAAGCTACTGCCTGAGTATATATACATGGTAACTTCACAATAAAATGGGACCTGTTTCCTGCTTGATGTCCAGAGGTCTTGATTAGTGACTTCACAGACACAGTCTCTTCTACAATTTTCTGTGAAACCCCTTGCTGGACGAGAAAGAGCACACATAAACATCAGTACATAGCATTTGTCTTTTTTTGAAGGATCAAAAAAAATCCTTGTAATGTGACTCTCCTGACCTCTAATGAATGTCAGTATGTTTGCATTTCCATCACCACATCTTCGATATTTGGATATTTACTCACTTAGTCTTTGTACCAGAGAAGGATTTTCTTCCATTAGAAATGATAGGGTGATCTTTTCTTTTTTTAAGCATTTATTAGGGTGGAGATAATGAAAAGAACTTTCTGTATCCTGCCATTTTCTACGAATGACAGTTCCTTCATACTATTTTAAGCAGGATTCAGCTTGTCCATGAGTCCCTTTTTTTTTCTTTTAATCTATGCAGAAGGTTTTACTTTTCTTCATGCTGCTTTTCACATCATACCTACAAGTCAACTGATGGAGCTATGCTGAGTGAGAAAAAAATACCAATAAATTGATATTAGGTAGGCCTACCTACATCTTGTATGGAGGTTGTAACAACTGAGTTGTTGCCTCAGATTATTGGGAGAAAATAAATTCAGTTTAAACTCACTAAGCTTGTAATATTGTAACCTAAATTCACTCTCCACAGACAATTTTAGGTCCTCCAAGGCATCTATTCACCACAGGATTCTTCAAAGTAACCAAGGATCCACTAGCTACAACATAAACCAGGGGATCATCGCATAATTTATTTGAGACCAAACCAAACCAGTAACTGTTCCTCTTCTGCAGGATTCAACACCCTCACCATGAGAGTCATATTCACTAATGAAAAAAAAAACCTAGTACAATTTTCAACTGCATTGACCATATGCATTTTGATTTTGATCAAAGTATTAATTTAATCACTAATGAAATATTTTAACTGAAAAAAATCATGATATACACTTTTAAAAGTATTTATTTTCTAAATGTTTATTTTCTAGATGTAGGTGGACACAATATCTTTATTTAATTTATATGTGACACTGAGGTTTTAACCCAGTGCCTCACATGTGCTAGTTGCTCACTCTACCTCTGAGGCAAAATCCCAGTCTCTCATGATATACACTTTGATGTCTACGTTTTTGTTTAAAAGAGTGTTTTGATTCTTCCATGTTTTTCTGTGGATAAGCAGTTTACTTATTTTATTTATTCTATTTATTTATTTTCTTTGCACCTGTAATGAAACCCAGGGGCACTTAATCACTGAGCCACATCCCTAGCCCTTTTATCTTTTTTATATTGAGACAGAATCTTCCTAATTTTCTTAGGACATTTCTGAGTGGCTGAGGCTGGATTTGAATTATGATCCTCCTGCCTCAGCCTCCCAAGCTTCTGGGATTACAGGCATCATTTTCAGTATGTTTAAATAATTTGACATTTTAGGAATATTTAAAAAAAACGTGCCGAACATTTGGAATCTTTAGTTGTAGGCAAATTTTGAAATGGGCACAAACACTGGTAGGATTAACTAGTTCTTGTGTTCTATTCTATATATACAACAATATATGATATGATTCAAAATTACTAGAAGAAAGTAAATGTGATAAACAAAATGAGAAATGATAAGTATTTTAGGAGGCAAAATAATAATTACACCATTATTATCAATATATATGTCAAATTACTATATTGTATGATAAAGATATACTTGTGTCAGACTGGAGTGGTGACTCAGTGATAAGCACTTTCCTTGCATGTGTAAGGCACTGTGTGCAATCCTCAGCACCACATAAAATAAATAAAGATATAACAATTATCTACAACTAAACAAAGAAATTAAAAAAGATATATGTGTAAATTAAATACAAAGTTATGAATAGTTGCACATATATATCAAAGTATTTTCCCCAAGATATGTATTAATTCAAAAGAAAAATATAGTATCTTTATAGTGGATAGACCCTTTAGACATCAACTTAACTAAGTGATCAAGGTCATCACCACCAGTAATCAAACATGTTGGAGACATGAGCCTCTTGATATGGTGAGCTGAGAAGGAGCCAGCACCATTTCTGTGGTATATCCAAAACTGCAGAGCCTCCCTCTGATCTTGAGAAAACACAAGGTAACCCACAGTTCTACAAAACACTTGTTCCTCAGTGCTGTCAAGATCATGAAAGATGAGTATAGACTGAGGGAATGTCACCAATGTTAAGGTCTGTAAACAAGTCAGGATGGCGCCTGGCATTTTGCCAGAGGGAGTGGTTTGTGAGGTGGTGCCAGCAAGCCATTAACCGTGATTCGTTGACTGCTGTATCTAGTTTATGTTAATTAAGATAAGCTGTGTGGAATGTATATATACCCCTCCTGTCGTACAATAAATGGCTCCGACTCCTGCTGTATCAATCTACACAAGTTGTTCATCACCCCCTGGTTATTTTGCTGCAGCCGGACTGCGGCAACCAATTGATCAGGGACACAAAAGAAAAATAACAACTAAATGCAGTGTGGTGTCCAGAATGGGGTGATGGAAGCAGGAAAAGATCTTAGTAGAAAAATGGGAAATTCAAATAAGAGCTGTTTTGTTTTGTTTTAGGTACTGGGGATCTAACTCAGGACTGCTTTACCATTGAGCTACATCCCCAGCCCTTTTTTATTTTCATTTTTTTTTAAATTTTGAGACTGGGTCTCATTAAATTGCTTAGGGCCTTGTTAATTTGCTGAGGCAGGCCTCGAATTCCCTATCCTCCTGTCTCAGCCTTCTGAGCTGCTGGGATTACAGACATGCACCACTGTACCCAGCATCCAATAAGATGTGAAGTTCAGGTGATTGTACTGAACTAAGGATAAGTTCTCAGGCTTCATCATTTACTAGGGTTATGTAAGATGTGAATATTAGAGAAGGCTAGGTGAGGGGTGTACTGAAGCTATCTGTTCTATTTTTGGCAACTTTTCTGTAAATCTAAAATTAGGTCAAAATAAAAGGTTTAAAAAAATGCCACTTCGAAAATTTAGGGCAGATGCCTGGAAGGCCTCATAGTAAATTTCACTGCTCTGGCTGTCTTTGGATTTGAGATTGGGAGACCTCCTGTCCTCAGAGCATTAAGGCACCCACGAAGATTTATTCAGTCATTCTGGCCTATGGTTGGCCAAATGGCTTATACCTTTAGGACAGACTGACCCCCCTTTCTCCTCTGCAGTATGGAGCCCTGAGCCCCCCACCCCACCTTGGGATTCTCATCCTGGCTGGCAGAGGCTGCGAGGTGAGGCTGCAGCAGTCTGGGGAAGGCTTGGCAGGTGAGTGAGAGGGTGCTCCAGAGGGAGGGAGGCTCAGACAGTGTTTAGCTGCAGAGTGGGGCTTAGCAGAGGCGAGGGGGAAAGGGAGGGGGACTCTCCTTCTCAAGGGGCCCTTTCATGTTGAAATCAGCCATCATGAATGCTGGGGGCCCAGGAGCCCAGGCGTGGGAAATGTGAGAGCCCTTTTATGTCCCTTCATGTGACATGTCGTCTGTGGCTCCCAGTGGGCCAGCCAGGATGCATTAGGAGAAGTGTCGGTGTGCACCTGGGGCAGGGGAGGGTCCCATCAAGACATTGACCCACTCAGGGAAGGGAGATTTGAAGAAGCAAGGTCTAGACTCTCCTGGTGCTGGAGGGGAGGGTGGACTGGGCACCCTGTGGGCTTCAGGATCAGGGTGGGGCAATTGGCAAGAATCCAAGAGAAGGCTCTTGTCCCAACCCTCTCCAATGCCCTGAGTAGCCTGCTTCTCGGCAGCTCTGAAGGTGCAGACCCTGCTGACATACCTCCAGGGACAAGGAGCTCACTCTATCCTGGGAGAGCATAGGGTCCTGGCATTGGTTCCACCTCTGGATTCAGTTTTCATTCCCAGCCAGGAAATCTGGGACATTGGACAGGGGAGGCTGTGGCCCCATCTTCCCTGGTACACTCTCAGCCCAGGAGTGACCCCTGCTGTCCGGACAACCCTGGAGGCGGAGGACTATGCTGGCTAGCTGTGCATGGATTGTGCTGGGTGGCCCTGCCAGCCCCCTCCCCACCCCGCATTCTGTGTTGCTCTCTGCTGGCCTACAATGTTCTCCTCAAATGTACTGCCACAGGAGGGAGGTGGGTGAGGCCAACATCTGGACCAAGGGGACATCATTGGCCCCCACAGCTGGAGCTATCAGCAGCCAATGTTTACCCAGACATTATTTGCCTTTGTAAGTTCCTGGCCCCCTACATGCCCCCCCTGAGGAGAGGGTCCTGAGCCTTCTCCCTACGACTGGGCAGGGATGAACCCGAGAGCGCCGTGGCTGGCTGGAGTTCAGATCCTCCCAGCAGCTTCGGCTGCCTGAGAGAAGAAAGGGCTAGCCAGCTGGGCTGTCCCTACAGAGGTGTGGGCACGAGTAGGACAAGGCCATGCAGAAAGTGTGAGTGGACCCTGGACACAGCGTGGTGCAGAGAGGAGGGCCAGACCTCTGGAATATTTCAGAACCTTGCTGGCTGACCTTGGGTCAGTCTGTTCCTCTGTATCCTGTGCCACCAAATGGGAAGATTTCCTTGCCACCTGATTGAAAATAGTCTCTGTTTTAGTCAGCTTTTTTGCTGCACTATGGAAGGACCCAACCAGAACAATTGTAGAGAGGGAAAAGTTGCCTTGGGGGTTCAGGGTTTTAGAGGTCTCAATGCACAGACAGCAGGCTCCATTCCTCAAAGTTTGAGGTGAGCTGAACCTCATGGCGGAAGAGTGTGGTAGAGGGAAGGGGCTCACATGATGATCAGGAAGCAGAGGGAGGCTCCACTTGCCAAATACAAATATATATCCCAAATAATTGGCCCATGACCCTCCTCTCCAGCCACACCCCACCACTTCAGTCACCACTCAGTCAATCACTATCAGGGGATTAATTCACTGAGGGGTTAAGACTCTTACAACCCCATCACTTGTCCTTCGAACCCTCTTGCATTGTCTCACAGCTAAGTTTTTTGGGGACCCCTCACATCCAAAACAGAACAGCCTCCTGCCACACCTATCCCCTCCCGTGCCTTATTGCTCTTTGTAGCGTATGTTCCAACATGCACCCCTCTGCCGGAGCACGACCACCAGGAGGGCAGGCAGGACCTCACTTTACTGTCACTGCTCCCTGGCATCCAACCAAGCTTCCACAGCTCTTCCCTAGCTTGCCCCTCTCATTCCATCTGCTTCAAGTGGCATTGTGGATTGGGGTCAGAGAAGGACAGACAATGTTCTGTGGTGGCAGGCTCTGGCCAGAGATGTTTTCTCCTGGAGCACAGCGAGTGCCAGGTGGGCAATATCATGGGAAAGAGTATTATGCCTTCATGATAATAGAGTACGCATTCACATGAGGAACCAGATTCAGAGATGTTCTGTAACTTACCTAAGGTCACACAGCCCCAAAGTTACAGAACCAAGATTTGAGCCCCTGTTCAAGGTTTCCTCTTTACTCTGCTGACTTCTGTAAAAGATGTTCAAAGTTCTCATTTGATTTCCCAGGACACTTGTGTCCCACACTCCATTGTATCTATGCATTCTTTCTATATCATTGCATCCTCAACCCCAACCTGGTTGATGAGCACAGAAGACAACATGAGCCTGATTTCACAGACCAGAGAGAAGCCTGTAGCCACGCAGCCAGTAAATGGCAACATCTGAACTAAGCTCAGGTCAGCCTCATGTTGGCACATTTCCCTTAACCTTCTTCCAGGCTGGGAGTAAGCTTTCAGGTCTCATTGGCTGACACGGGGCTCCTGACCTCCCAGCCTGCATTAACACACCCGTGCTAAAAGCTTCCCAGGGACCTCACCCTGGACAGAACCTGCTCCCTTTACCCCATCCACAGGGTCATTTCAAAAACCCCTGTTGGCCCTCCAGTGAAGAGGCAAAGGGTGTCCAGGCTGCCAGGGCCCAGGAAACAAGGTAAACCTTAGTCTACCATGGAGCACCTACAAAATACTCAGACTAAAGGCAGCTGCAACTTGACTCTTGCTGAAAGCCAAGCATCAATCTAAAGAATATTTACTGCATCTCTACAATATGCCTGGCATTTCATGAAATCATTTTTTTTTTATTTTGTGGAATTGGGGATCAAACCCACAGGTGTCTTTATCACTGAGCCTTTTAACCCTGGCCCTTTTTACTTTTTTATTTTTATTTTTTATTTTGAGGATCTCACTAAGTTGCCCAAGCTCACCTGAATCTTTTGATCCTCCTACCTCAGCCTCCTGATTTACTGGGATTACCAGGAATGTGTTTTTTTGAATCAGAAATACTTTTATGAAAAGGCCTGCATTAGTCCAGTGCTTGCTATGTGGGATATAGTCACCACATAAAATCCATGTGAATCTTTACAGAGTCTTGAAAGAGGGGCTACAGATATCACCCCCATTTTGCAGATAGGTAGAGTGAGACTCAGAAGAGCCAAGCCACATGTCCAGGATCTCCAAGGTAGCAAGTGGCAGGACAGGGAATAGAACCCAGGTTTTCCCAACAAAAAGGCTATGTCCTTCAGGCCTATAATCCCAGCAGCTTTGGAGGCTAAGGCAGCACGATTGCAAGTTCAAAGCCAGCCTCAGCAACTTAGCAAGATGCTAAGCAACTTAGCCAGACCCTATCTCTAAATAAAATATAAGAAGAGCTAGGAATGTGGCTCAATGATTGAGTGCCCCTGAGTCTAATCCCCAGTTCTTAAGCCATGTGCTGTCTGTCCCTTCCTATGAGCAGAGGGCCCTGCAATTTAGCCTCACCTCCTCAGACATGCTTTTAGGAGCACATCCTACTTCCCCATGTCTGGACATGCTCACTTGACAAGTGGGAGGAACACTGGGGAGGCTCCTAAGCAGGCCTCCGGCTATGGGGGTGGACCCAGGATGCCCACCATTGTCACACCAAGTTCAACCAACAGGTCCCACTCACTGTCCCCCAAATCAAAGGCAGTCTGTGTAGTAAGGAGTCCCCTTCATGATGGTCCCTCAGAGCTCCTGGGGGCTGCCGGGTGGCGGCTAGGAGGGGACTGGGGGGATGTCCCTCCCTCTGGGTATTTGGGAGCCGGTGCCCAGGGAGCCTCCAGAGGATGATGATGTGGAACTGGAGCCACTGGCCCTTCCCTGTAGATGATGAGCAGGGAGTGTGTTGATGGATATGCTGATTTCACTATCCCACACACCATTACCATCTAGAAGTTGGCAGCCTTCTGGGTGGGGAGAGGAGGGGAGGGAATTTACTAACTTCCTCATGTGTGTGGTGGCATCCTTTACTCTTGAATAAAGGCCAGGGACCTGATTCACTCCTGGAGGCCCGAGAATAGAGGCACCACACTCCCTGGGTCTCTCCCTCCCGTCCACCCTCCTACTGCAGAGGTCTTGCCCTTGGCCAGGGCTCCCCCCGCACTTCTGGGGGTGCCAGGATGATGGGAACCCAGCTGTCCACCTTCCGCACAACTCCACGCTTCCCCATCCCATGGTCATGTACAGGGAGCAAGAAATGGACATCTTGGTGTGGGAGGGGTGAGGTGCAGGCGCCTCGAGTCCAAGAGGGAAGGGAACCCAGAGGGCTTCCTGGAGAGGGAGGTTAGGGGTCCTTGCTAAGCGGCGAGTTGGGGGCGGGGAACAGCCTGGACAATGGCTGAGAGGTGGGGCCACCAGCAGATGTGAGGGGCTGGGCGGGTGGAGAGGAAGGGGAGGGATGGGTGGATGCTTCTAGAACAGGCCTCCCCGAGTGGCAGCCCCTGTCCTCTCTACCTGTGCCCACTGATAAGGCGTGGGCAAGGACAATGGGGTCAGGAGGGATGCCCGAGGCTCATTCATTGCCCAGGGCTCTGGCGGGGAAGCCAGCTAAGAGGGCAGCACAGCAGGGTCCCCCCGAGCGCTGTCCTCGTGGATAAAGGCGGGCTGGGGGCAGGAGGGGCTGGAGAGGGTGACATTCTCCCTCGAGGCCATCCGTGGCCTGCTCCCCCAGCACTCAGGAGACACAGGAAAGCTGTTCAAACACTGATCAGGGAGTGGTGCAACACGAGGTTGGGTGCTGGGAGGTAGGAGGGCACCGTGCCTGGGTGCGCTATGCCCCGTGTGTTTGGCCTGTGCTGGACGGGCACCTGCTGGGAGTGTGGGACGCAGGGCAGAACGAGGGTCTGTCCCCCTGTGTGCACGTAAGTGGGCTCATGAGTAAGACAGAAGGGGCGTGGGGGGTCGGTGCATGCATCATGGGGTGGGTGCGCATGGTCTGCGCATGTGCAGGTGGACCGACCCTGCCAGTCTCTTCTGCTCGAGCAGTGATGCTGGTGCAGGGGTGTGACATCCACGCTAGTGAGCGTGCGCTGGCCCACACGCATGCATGTGTGTATGCGTGCTGCACTAGGAGCGCAGTGTGACAGGCCGACACGGTGTAGGCCCGAGGCTGGCTTTAGTCCTGGAGCCCACGAATCCCCAGGGCATTGTCCCTGTCGGTGCCCAGCGAGTCCCCAGGCCCATCACCTTCGCCCCTCACCTTGGAAAGGGTGTAGAGGTGGCCCCATGTCCTCCCTAGAATGGTCTCCGTGGACATCCGTCCCGTGCCTCTGCAACCCACCCCGGGCTGCGCTCACTCCAGATGTGCAGGTGTCGGTGGGGGCAGGTGGCAGTGGTGCCGGCACAAGGCAGGTCCGTGTGTGTCCCTGAGCTGCAGCCTGGCTGGAAAACTGAGGGGACCTGATTCCTGGTCTCCATTGGCCAGATTCCCTGCCTGCCCTTCCAGGACAGTCCCCCAGAGCCACCAGAGCCCCTCCAGGGGGGACCCTGACGTAGGAGTTGGGGCACAGCAGGCTCATGGCCCTGGCCTGCACCCACCCCTTCCCACCTCGACCTCCTTCTTGGTGAAGAAAACACCGAGCTTCAGCCCTTGGGCGACAGAGGTGCCTGAGCCCTCCAGGTTGAGCGGAGATGGAAGGGACTGGTGTGGCTCCTCTCTCCTCCTGTCTCTGCGTCTCTCCAGCCAGTCATGCCCCCACTGCTCACACACTTTTTAAAATGTCAATAGACTGTCACTCACTTTTCTTGTTATACTTCTTAAAATGAGGGTTTCCTCTAGTCGATGGCGGGAGGTGACACTGCAGTCACGGGCTTGGCATTATTCCTGTTGAGAGGAGATGGACTGTGGAGAGCTCATCAGCTTTCATAGTAACTATTTTATTTATAAGGATTTTTCTAATGTCATGAGTGTGCCATGTCTGGCTTGTTTGTGCCCACTCTGGAGAGAAGGGGGGACTGAGCATGGCCCAGGTGGGGTGGCTTTCTTTACCCCGAAGCCCAGAATCCTAGAGGAAGTGACCTTCAGCAGTGTAATGCAACAGTTTCTAATTGCACACTGCTGGTGGTGGGGAGCTCACTCCCAACCAAGATGGCCCACCTCAGGTACAGTCTCCAACTCCTATCCTACCCTCACGGGCCCTGGTACTGTTCTCTGAAGCGAGGGAGGAAATCTCTCGAGAGTCCCACTTAGGGTCCTTCTAGGGATCCCTTCCCGCTCTGAAATACCCCCATTAGTCCTTTGAATCTCTCTCCATCCCTTCACCATCTTATTGAGTCTCCAAAATATACCCAGAATTCTCTTCCCCAAGATCAGGAAGACCACTTGAGACTTCTGTGGGTTACCAAGACCAGTGTATCCCAAGGTCACTTCTGAAATGTCTTCATTCTAGTCACATTTATAAGGATCTTATGTTCAAATGAACGTTGCAAGTGCTGGGTTAAAGAAATATTAGAAACTTCCTTTGCAGAAGGACTTATCAAGGCCTTATATGACTCATGTACCTGAGACTCTTCAAACCAGATACAGGAGGTTGAGTTTGGGTGCATCTGGACTTGTCAGAAAGTCATGCTAGAAGGGACACATAAACTGCTCTAGAGGCAGATCTGGGTGAGAATTCCAACTCCGCCATGTGTAACCTTCGGGACCTGAAAATGCCTTTACCACTCTGACCTTCAGACTCTTCATCTGTCATGTGAAAGATCTTCATCTCTGTGCCTTGCTTGTTCGACAGGTGGAGCACAAGGGAAAGAAGTCAATCAGTTCCCAAACTGCCTCATCTGGTTCAGCTATCCCCAGGCACATCCTGGCTCAGGCCATCCTCAACTCCCCACACAGCCTCAAATGTACCAAGCCCACTGCTGCCTCAGGTCCTTTACACATGCTAAAAATCCACTTTCCAGCTACATCCATATGATGCATGGTAGTGGCTCAACAAACAATGCATAAACTGCTGTGAGATGGAGGTCCTTGATGTCTTCCCCTGCTGGCCACCATCCTGCTCATGCCCATAATCTGATGAGGCCTGAAATCTTCCCTGTCCTACCCTGAAGCTGGAGCAAGTAGGGCCTCCCATGCATGCACCTGAAAATCACCATGAAGGCAGTTTCCAGGATCTCCCGGACAGGGAGGATGTCAGCTGGGAGCCACTGGGCCGTGCCCAGGCCGTGCTCCAGGCCCCTGGACCCTGCTCCGGCTCATCTCTTCAATGGTGTCCCCTCTGCTGGCTGCCTGTGCTGGCCCCTGACTTAGTCAATCTCGGACAATTGGCCACAGGCTTGTTTCCTTAAAATGAGGTCACCTTTAAGGATCTCTGACAGGACGTGGCCCCAACTCCTTAGAGCAGTGGAGACATTGCAGCTCAGGTAAGTGAACATTCTCTTAAACCAAAAGGCTTGCAGGGGGCTCTCTTCTCCCCCAGGCTGAGTGGGCCTCTCAGGACCAGGTGAGGCATCCCCCGAGAGAGGACACTGTCTGTGTCACAGAAGGCTCCACTCACCCAAGTCTCCTCCTGCCATAGGTGGATCATATGTCTGATGGTCTCCTCCCACTTACTGCATCTTTGGTCTGAGGGGTCTGGAGTAAAACCAAATGGCCCGGGTTTAAAACCCCTATGGGCCTCTTTTGAGCTGTGTGATCATTGGTAAGTTAATAAATCTCTCTTTGCCTCAGTTTCTTTCTTAAATGGAGACACTGGTGTGTCTCCTGGGGTTTATTTATGCAGAGCAGTCCCTAGCACATAGGAGGTGCTGCATCAACGTGGCTGCAATGACTATTAAGGCAATTTTTTGGATGTTTTGGGTGGAGTGGGGTGGGGAATTCAGGAAGGATCAGTGTGAACTCTTTTCTGTTAATGCATTTTCTTTTTTGTGGGAGGTATGGTGTCAGGGGCTAGAAGGAAATTCTCCTTCAAAGAATAGAATGACATTCACAAGAAACAGCCTCCTGAGAGACATCCTGCCTGGGAGACATCCTGCAGCTACCTATCTCCCTGGAACATCCTGTGGTTATCAGGATCATCAGAAATCTTGCAGCTGGCAGTTTTACCACCCACATCCAGCAATTGCTGTTTAGAGAGCTTCCCCATCCCCAGCATATAAATACCCCTGTGTGAAAAATAAAAGTTTGCAGCTTGATCAGAACTCCTGTCTTGCTGTCATCCTTCATGTCTCTTGTCCCTTCATTCCTCCCCACCTAGGTTCACCGCCCACGTTGATGTGTCCTGCGGGTCATAACATTTGGTGCCCAAAAATTGGGGCTCGAGCCTTTGACTGAGAAGGAACGCCGTCCTCCGGGGAGACTTGGCCAAGCGGAGCTCGCGATCGCCTTGGAAGACACGACGGAGAAACAGATCCAGGAGGAGAGTGGGGACGACGCACAGTGAATGACCCACCATGGGACAAGCAGTTTCGTCACATGATTTGTTTTTGTCAGGCCTCAAGGAGGCCCTCAAGACACGGGTGGCACTTGTTAAGAAAAAGGACTTAAAATTATTCTTTTCATACATAGGAGAATTGTGTCCGTGGTTTCTCCTTGAAGGGATCATTGATGGTAAAAGATGGCTTAGAGTAGGAGACTGTTTAAAAGATTATTATGAATCCTTTGGCCAAGAAAAGGTGCCTGTTCCCACCTTTTCTTACTGGAACAAAATGAAATTCTTAAAAATTCACCCTTTGACAATGGTACCTTAAAACTTGTCAGGATTGGGGAAGAGGCTATGCAAAAGACCTCTCATCCCTCTCGTCCCCCCTAGGCATGCCCTTCAGTTAGTATAGACATAGATGCTTCTCAGTTTCCCCAGGACCCTGGGAACCTTCCTGGACGCACTCAAAATCCCACCCTAATGAATAAGGCTGCAACAGCTACCAACCGCCTTTATCCAGTTTTAAATCCCAGAGACACATTGACACCTGGGGAAGAGGCTACCTTGGAGAAGGAAGCAGCTCGCTACCATTCAGAAGACCCGCCACCCTCAGGACCCTGCCACAGCCTATAGGACTTACCCATCCACCTCCCTCCTATATCCCTCCTGCCTTTTGTGCTCTGGCCCTTCAGGGGCCAACTGCCCCATCAGATATTTTTTCTCCACTTACCTTGCCTAACCTGGCTCCCTTGCGCAAGTCTCTCCAACATAGACGGGAACAGATCCAACTTTTAAAAGAATTAAGATGCCTTGACTCTGAGCTCCACTCATTAGCCTTAGGCACAGAGTCAACCCAAGCTGGCCCAAGGCGGTCTAATACAAAGGTTAAGCCACACCATGGGCCTGTTCTCGCCTTCCCAGTCAGCCACAGGCAGATAGATAAGCCCGCCCAGGCTGAGGACAAAGAGGAGGATCAAGTGGAGGAAACGGATCCAGGGTTCATAGTTTGTCCCTGGTGAGCAGAGTTCTCTCTCTGCTTCTTCATTGCCATATGCTGAGCTGCTTTCCCACTCCCTACACTTCCCCCACTATGTTCTGCCTCAACATGGCCCCAGAGCTATGCAGTTGGTGGTCAGTGGAGTGAGACCTGAAACTATGAGCTACATAAACTTGTCCTGCTCTAATTGTTGTTGTTAGATTTTTTTGGTCACAGTGATGTAAAAGGCAACTAAAACACAGACTAATTTATCCAGCAGGGAATATTAAAGGCAGTACAGCATTTGAGATATGGCCTGGGTATATTTTTCTGCTTTCAGCCTGATATACCATGGGGATCAGGAGCAAAAGCCAGGGTAGAAAGATTTAAAATACTTGCAGGTTTTCCAGAAATGAAAACTTTGTAATGTTGGGGCCAAAGATGGTGTGGTTGGTAAAGAGATTTATTCCATTACACAGAAGCCACCTTTCGGCGTCTCAGGAATGGGAAGGACACCACCCTTAGCAGGCTAAATGACTTGTGGAGAGATTATCAGGGTGCCCTGCGTGCAAAAGGCAGCCTCAGAATCCTATGTCCAGATTCATTTTGCTGTGTAACTAACATCATATGGGCTAACAGAGGCCATGGTCTAGGTGGGTATGGCTACTGTCCTCATTCTCAGCTGACCTTGTTATTGTCCATGTGATGCTGGTTATCAGGCTTACAGAGTGAAGAGTTGAGGGGTTGTGAAGGTTTGCATTCATACTTCAGAGGAAACGCTGGTGACCAGGATGTGCATATCACATTCAGAGTGCAACCCAGTAACACCAAAAAAAGTGATTTATCAAACTATGAGAGTGGAGCCAGTGCTGTGGGGGAAGTTAGCAGTGGCAGGCCTATGAACCCCTGCTCAGGTAAGTGAAAGTCAGTGAGCACAGAAGCTCTAGGGAGTGGTCCCACATCAGACCAAGCTGGAGGGGTAAGGATGCTCAAGCTCTAGGGCACCCATATTACACCATCAGGTGCCCTAGTTTCACACCTGGAGCACTAGACTTAATGGAGCACTAGACTTAACGTGTGCCCTGCTGTGCTTTGTCAGTCTTCTCCTTACTGCTGTCCTCTTCTTCCCTTTGGGGTTAGTTGTGTTTCCCCTGCGTAGATGTATCTTTGAAATGTGTTAACTTTTTTTTGATTATTAATGAGGATTGCAGCCAATGCAGCTACAAAAGGTTTGATTCTGCTGCTTTGCTTCCACTCATGAAAGTCAGTAACTGAAGAGGCAGAGAGGTGGGAGAGGAAAAGGCTTCATTGGCAACAATTCAGCATTTCAGAGATGAATGGCTAGCTCCTGGTTTCATCTTGCTTAGTACTGCTGAGTGAAAGTGTATACAGTGTGTAATGTGGAATTGTTCTCGCAGTCTTGGGCAGGTGGACACAAGCACAGGTTACTAGTGTTGACAGACTGTCCTTCAGAGGGGTCTGGAGTCAATGCTCAGTGGTACAGAGCTTGCCTGGCATGTGTGAGGCACAGGGGTCAATTCTTAGAACCATATATAAATCAATAAATATTGATAGACAACTAAAAATAGATGTCACTAGGAGCTGGGGATGTGGCTCAAGTGGTAGTGCACTCGCCTGGCATGTGTGCAGTGCTAGGGTTGATCCTCAGCACCACATAAAAATAAAGATGTTGTGTCTGCCCAACACTAATAAATAAATATTAGAAAATTCTCTCTCTCTCTCTCTCTCTCTCTCTCTCTCTCTCTCTCTCTCTCTTAAAAAACTGTTATTTAAAGAAGGTGGGATTCTGTGGGTTATATCTGGGTCCAGTGGACCCTGACACATCCCAGACCTGTGAATCTAAGATAATGTGATTTTTTATATGCTTGCAATTCTGAAGGTGTGTGTGTCTTGTTTCCCTCCTAGTCAGTGTCTTCTGTACACTTCTGCCAATACCTTTTAATTTGGACATTTCCTGTGACATAGTAAGGTGCCCAGTGCAAGGGCCCTTTTAACTGACTTTCGTGCTTTTAACTGACTCTATGGTTAGTCATTAAGATAGGGTTGAGGGTGTGGGGAGAAAAGAAAGCTATACTCATGAATTAAAAAGAAGAGAATGGCAGAAAAAAAAAAAAACGTTCAATTCAGGGTTCAGCGTCACTGTGTTCCCTTGAGTCTCAGAAGAGACTTTGGGCAAAAACTATTGAGAATGCACTGTTGATATTTGTGGACTCTTGGAGTCCAAATGCTTGTTTATTTATTTATTTCTAATTATTTATTGCTGTGAGACAGACATGAGCTTTTGGGGACAAGGGGTAGATGTTCTAGCATTAACATTTGGTGTTCCTCAAAAGCTCACTCTTAAATATATGGTTCCAAGCTGAAGTCATTATTGGGAGGTGTTGGAAGCTTGTGGAAACTGGGGCCCATTTGATGAAAATTACCTCATTGAGGATGTGCCACTGATGGGGTACTGGGACCCTAATGCACTTCTGTCTCTCTCTCTCTCTGCCTCCCAGCAGCCATGAGGTGGTCAGTTTTCCTATGCCATACACTCTTGGCCAGATGTTCTGCTTTGCTACAGGTCCAGAGGTAAGAGGGCCAAGTGACCATGGACTCTAATCTCTGAAACCATGAGCCAAAATAAATCTCTGCACCTTTGAATGTGGTGATCTCAGGTATATTATCACTGGTTTGGAAAGTGATTAGGAGAGCTGCTGTCCAAAATATAAGAGGCCCCAGACCTTCCTCTAACCAGATTCACCTCTTCTGTCTGAAGGTAACACAGAAAAGCTGACAATTTACTCACTAATTTTTTGACCAACAAACATGCCAGTAATATCTTCAGGTTAGAATTTGGGCATGTAATGATGCCAAAGGTCTCTTGTGTGAGAACACTGCAGACCCCATTCAGAAATTGGAGCTGATGTGGCTTAGGGGGGAGCCCAGGTGAACAAGCCTAGCCCTGGCATTGGAACACACATTGCACAATGGTCTTGCTCTCTAGCTAGAAGACATCCATCTGGGCTGATGGTAGATACTCAAAAGAATCTATTTGGGGTGATTCTCTCTTTTAGAAACCCCTTAAATGTCCCAGAGTACCTTCATCTCCAGAAGCATTATCTGAGAGTACTCTCTTATTATTTGAAGAGTTTTCTCTATATTGAGGAGTTATTGAGTGGCTGGCAAGTACCTTTCAGTTTTATAGGAGAGAATGTGCTCTCTCCATTGCACTTTTATATTTTCTTACATTTTCAACAGCAAGGTATGTGCCTGAAATCTGCATCTTCACCCCTCTACCTCTGTGTGCAGGGCCCACAAGATAAATCCTTGAACTGGGTGTTTCAGTGTTCAGATTATGTATGTAATGTTCTGTATATGTGTGTGCGTGTTTGTTTGTGTGTGTGTGTGTGTGTGTGTGTGTGTGTGACAGACAGAGAGAGAGAGAGAGAGAGAGAGAGAGACAGAGACAGAGACAGAGACAGAGAGAGAGAGAACACAAGAACTTGTCCCTCTAGCACCAGGACTTTGTGCTTTCATGTGTTTCATGTGTATAAGTATGGAAAGCATATGAAACAAGACACAATAATTTCTCTTCCTTGGGACTGTTTGGTTGTCGTGTGTAAATATTTTCTGAGTGATTTCTTTGGTTACTGTTGGTTGAGTACCTTTCTGGCAGGACATGTGTTTAGGGTTTTAGTGGTGCATCTGTAGGTGTTGTTTGCATTGTGGACTATTGTGAATGCATTTGAGAGGAGTTAGAATGTTGTCTTACTATTATGTGTTGGATCTGTGCATTTTCAGATTTTAGAATGTATGTGTATGTTCATGATGTCTAGGTGAGAATTTAGGGACATAATCTTTGGTGTTCAGAGACTTGGAGAGAATGGAATCATGGGGTATGTTGGGGTGTTTGGAATTATGTATATGTGGCACATAGATGTGTATAGATTCTGTTGATAATGTCTCAAGTGGACTGCTGTGTATTTTCTTGTTTAGGGCTTTGAGATGATCATGTTATTCTTGGGAATGGAGGGGTGTCTTTTATGAGTATGTAGGAGGAGTTAGCAGTGTCTGTACATCTGAGATTTGTTGTTGAACTTCATATTCTGAGGCATTCTGTGTATGTGCATGTTTGCAACATAGAGGTGATTGTAAATGTTTTCTTTTGAGAATACAAATTGTTGTCATGTTAATAAGTAATTTGTTTGCTCCATTCAGTTACTTAGGGAGTGTTTGTGTGATTGCTTTTTGGGTGATACTGATTGATGTGTGGTCTGAAGATATGTGTATCTGAAGCACACCAGATACTCTCAACCAAAAGACCCTTGCCATAATCAAGCTTCTTCTCTTGTCAGATCAGCAGCAAGTATGCAAAGATTACTGTGGTTGGTAGCTTCCTATTTCTTGTAAATGCCAATTTTTTTTTTTTTTTTTTTGTAAATACGTGTGAAACCTCTGTCTGGCCTAGAGAATGGAATGAAAAACACTTGTCAAGTGAATCTTCAAGCCCTTTTACCCCATGGGACATAAATTCAAAATATTTTGAAATTATCTGTCCCTAGAATGTTTCAGGCATGAGCCACACTCTGGACTGGTTGGCAACAGCCAATAAACCTGCTTTCTGAAAATTCCTGTGGTATCCAGCCTCTTCAGTCCTACTTCATGTCTATTTTAAGTGTTTCATGGAGGCGACTGGAATATGTGTGAGAGTTTGTAAGTAAGGTTTTTGATTGGAATTGTTTGGGTTTTGCTGTGCATTTGTTTTAATTTGGGCATGAGGAACTCTGGGTTTACACTCAGGCAGCTGGAAGATAGGAAGTTTATGCTATTGAGGATTTTCAGAGCTCCACAGTGTTGTGTGCTGTTAACTGAGTATATCAGAAAGAATGAGCAGTTTTGTATATTAATAGTGAGTTCTGTGCCCTTTAATAGTGAGAGACTGACTGCATGTACTTTGGGTCTTTGGGAGTACTGTGGATTTGTAGATTCAGATGGACAAGTGTGTTCCCAGACTTGTATAATCTAGGACTGTGAATGTATTTAGGAAGTGTGATGGCTGAGTATTCATTCTCAAACAGTAGATGGATAGTGTGTGTTTCCACTGAGATAATATAGAAGTTATATTTATATGGGAATACAAGTTAGGAGGATTGGGTACTGACAGTGTATATGGGTAATTATGTCATGGTGGGACTTGTGAATAATTATTAAGAAGAGTGTTTGAATGGAGTATTTTGGTGAATACTTTTTGATATTCACAAAATATTGATTTTTTAATTTAATTTAATTTTTTATTTAGGGAAGGGTGTGAGATTAGAGTGCAGGGTAAAATATGTGTATTAAGGCCACACATGTGTTATGTATGTATTTGGGAAATGACAATGAGTAGATTGTAGGTGACATCATTGTTGTGTACATTTGGAGAGGGTTGGGAAAATTTATGTGTTTTTCAGAGTTGGTGTTTGCGTATCAAGTGATTCTGGGAATATGGACTCATGTTTATGTGTGTATGTGGGTGGTTGTACCTGTGTCATTTAGGGTTAAGAATGTTACATTTTTGTAATCAGGGTATTTCTGGTTCCACTCAATCTTGGGGAAGTTCAAAGAGATTTTTATGTATATTGTATTTCTGATGAGAGGATCAAGTCTGTGAGATTTTCCAGAGTAATAAGGGTTTTGTTTATGTGACTTCTGGTAACAAATAGGGTTTATTGTGTGTGTGTGTGTGTGTGTGTGTGTGTGTAGGGGGGTTGTATGTTGTATTTCTGGGTGCATGAATACTCAGTGTTTGGTTATATCATGTGCATGCCTTCAGGAAGTGTAGAGTATATAGGAATGTATAAGCCTGCATTGGAAAAGTATACATTATAATTGCATGTCCGTCAGTACCTGGGTGATAACAGGCATGTGTATTTGTGGGTATGAGTATAGTTTTTTAGAAAGGAAGTGGTGGTGTGTGTATTCGGGGAAAGCAGGGATAAAGGTGATTTATGCATCTGAGTTTTTGTTGGGATGGCAGTGAGTTGTGGGTCATGCACCTGTTTCTAAATGTGAGGTGTTTTAATGATATCTGTGGTGGAAGGGGTTTTAATGAGTGTGCATCTTTCCATGTATGTGCCTCAGCAAGAGGTGTTCACAGGTCTCTGTGGCTGGGTGGCATGTGTGCATCTGTGGCCGTAAGGGATGGCAGAAACACATTGGTTATGGCAAGCCTTTCCCAAGAGCACTAATGCTTGTTCCTGTTGATCTGGAGCTCCAACAGTGATTTCTGCGTTCTCATTCTTATCTGACATCTGTCTACATTACTTGTGGTGGTGAGTGGATGTGCCTCTTGGATCCTGGGCTGGTGGATGGGAGCTGATCAGGGATGGTCCCTTAGGAGTGGTGGGGGGACCTTTTTCTCCAAGATGTAAGGTCTGGCCATTGTGATTCAAAGGGACTGACTCTGGAAGAAAACTGCCAGGAGTTTCACAGATTCAAGGACAATTGTTGAGAGAGTTGTTTGTTTGCCCACATGTTGCATCCTCCCTTGCATTTTTCCCTCTGCCAAGACAAAGACAGAGACGCTAAGACCAAGTCTCCACTGGCCCTCCCAGCTTGGTGGTGTCCTAGGCCCATATGTGCACATGACTGGCCTCATGGTGTGCATCTCTGGCAACATCACAAGCTCTATAATTATTACACCACTGCACCTCAGTCAGATTAGGAGAGGAGTTAAGAATTGATTGTACAATAATACTTATTTTAAATTTTCCTGTGGAGCTACCCTCATTGTATTCTTTTTTTCTTTGCATGACCAAGTGAGTGATTCATCCTTTCAACCTGAATGATCCTTTCACATTTCTACTCATAGAGAACTTCCTTTTAATAAGTTTCTACTAGTGGAGAATTTACTTGGTTTTTGTTTGTGTGGAAATAAGAAAAATGAGTTTAATTTTATATACATTTTCAAATATTCACAGCAAAGTTTTGCCATGTCAGCTATTTGGGAAGGCACATCAGTGGTGTTCATTACACTTATTTTTTCCATTTTTGGAAACCAGCATGCAGCCACAAAACTTTTCTCATCTTGCAAAATTGAAGCTCATTTGTTAGACAGTAATCATCAATTTCCCTCATGCTCCAAGAAGTCACCATTCTCCTTTCTGTATTATTTTAATTATTCTGTGTACTGTACTTCATATAAGTAGGATCATACAGTATGTATTCTCAAGGTCCATCCCTACTCTACTATCGGTCAGGATTTTCTTTGTTTTTTAGACCAAATAATACTTCATCATGTGCTACATGTAAAAAAAAATTCTTCCTTGGGATAGGAAAAGGGCAAAATTGTAGAATGAAATTGACCATACTATCCTATATACATATATGAAGAGACCACAGTGAGTTTTATCTTTATGTATATCTGTAAAGCACGAGTTAAGAAAATTATAAATACATGGATGGAAGACCAGTATAGAAGAAGAAAGGAAACTGGGTCAGGGAGGAAGGGAGGGAAAGGGCAAGTTCTCGAGACTGACTTGGAACAAACTATATTCCATGCTTTTGTATAACTATAATGCACAGCTAAAAATAAAAAGATTCTTCCTCAATGTACCCTTGAGTATAATAAATAACCCTGTAGTAATTACAAGCATATAAATATCTCTTCAAAAGAAGTAGAATTGAAGGGTCATTTGAATGATCCTTTTGATAATTTGGGGAACCAACAATCAGTTTCCCATAGAGCCTGCACTACTTTGCATTCTAACCCACTAGGGTTCTGGCTCCATCACATTCTCAGCAGCACTGGTGTTTTCTGTTTTAGTTGTGGTTGTGGGTGGATGTGCCTCTTTGTTCCTGGACTGAAGAATGGGAGCCGATCAGGGATTTTTCTGTTTTCTGTTTCTTTCTGTTTCATCTTGTGTTTGAAGCTGGATCTCATTTTGATTTTGATTTTGATTTTGATTTCTCCACTTAGTATTGATATTGAACATCTTCCAATGTGCTTCTCAGCCATTTGCATATCTTCTTTGGAGAAATATCTGTGCAAGTCCTTTTCCCATTTTAATATTGATTTGCTGTTTTCTTCTTATTGAGGTATAAGGGCTCTTTATATCATAGATCTTAAATTCTAATCACAAATATAATTTTCAAATGCTTTCTTGCATTTAGTGAGTCATCTTTTCACTAATGAATGTGTCCATTGATGAATCAAAGTTTTTGGGTTGATGTAGTTCAGTTTGTTTCTTCCTTTTGGTGCCTGTGCTTTTGATGTGCTGTTCAAAAAGTCTCTGTCAAAATCCCTTGTCATGGGCTTTTTCTATTGTGTGTTATTATGAGTTTTATATTTCAGATCTTACATTTAGGTCCCCTATTTATGTTGAGTTAATTTAAGTCCATGGTGTCAGATAAGGGCCCAACTTCCTTGTTTCATGTGTTGCTATCATTTCAGTCTTCTCAACAGTATTTGTGGAAAATACTGTCAATTTCCGTGGAATGCTATTGACAGAAATCACTTGAGAACTTATTTTCTTTCATTTCTGAATTTCTTACCCTGTTTTATTAATCAACATTTCTATATTTTGTATTTGTATGACTGGTAAATTTATAGCATGGAGTCTTGAAATTATGACAGGTTAGACCACCAATTTTGTTCTTGTTCAAAATGTTCCTGAAGTTGGTTGTTTTCACATTCCCTATCATTTTAGGATGGAATTTTAAATTTTTGCAATGAATAATTTCTGCATCACGTACAACAAGACTGGGATCTTAATTAGAATAAGATCCATTCCATGTTTTTATGAATAAATCAAAATATTCTCTACTCTCATGTAAAACGAATATGAGTAAATAAAAACATGAAATAAAAATGGTATTCATGAAAAAAAGAAGTTAGGAATTTTTTTAGGGATGGAACAGAAACTGTAGATTTCTTTGGATAGTGTTGATATGTTAACAAGTTTAAGTGTTCCTGCCCATGATCATTTGATATCTTTCACTTTTTGTTGTTATTCTAAGTTTCATTGCTTGTTTTAAAGTCTTCACGTTTGATCTACTTGATTGGGTAGTAATACATTGGGTGTAGTATTACATTTTATTTTACTTGTCAGATGAAATTGTTTTCTTGATTTTCTTTTCATATATATAAATATTTATTATTAGTGTATAGAAACACAGTTTATGTGTGTGGGGTTTTTGTATTGGCACCTTTGCTGAATTTATTCATTGTGGTGATTATTTTCTTGGAATCTTGAGATTCTCCAGATATAACTTTATCTCACTGATAAACAGAGGTTTTTATACTTCTACCTTTCCATTTGGCATGCCCTCTGCCTGTACTTCTTTCAGATTGATCTGACCAGGATTTCTAATATGTTAAAAAGAACAAGTGAAAGCATGTAAAATTGTCTTCTTTCCATTTTGGGAAGAAAATATTTTGTTTTTTTGATTAGTTAATGTATTAGAAGGTAATTTCTCATGTGGGATCTTTATTTTGTTGTTGTTTGCATTTTTCATTTTTTTCAGTATCAAGAATTGCATTCATGGTCTCACATATACTAGACATGCATACTCCCAGCAACAGAATTAAATCCTGACCCTTTTAAAAATGTTGAGACAGAATCTGGTCAAGGGGTTCAGGGTGGTTTAGAACTTATGTGTTTTCTGACTTGGACTTTGAATAGCTGGGATCACAGGTATACACTATATCATCCAGCTGTTTTTCTTTCTTCTATTTCTAGTTGTTTTCAACTTCTAATCATGAAAGATTTTCTTGCAAGATGGATGCAATGACAAGGTTTGTAGTTCAAGGTTCTTTTTGTGAACAGATAATTGAAGGAGACACTCACTAGACAGAGCATGAGGAGTTACTGAAGTGAGAGTACACTGCCTTAAATAAGGGGCAGTGGGCTCACCCATGGGAATGGGACGCCTTGAGGCAGAGAAGGAACTGGGGAGCTGGCTTTGACAAATAAAGAGACCAGATCTGGGATGCTAAAGTTAGTGATAGAATATGACTATCACTCCATAGGATATGACTACAACTGAGTTTGGCAAATAAAAATTTCTATCAATAGAGAATATTGATAGAAATTTTGTTTCTGTAGCTTCATTGGGAACTTGACTAATTTTAGATGAGATTAAGTAGAAGAATTTGTTTAATACTGCCCTACTTCTCAAATTAGAAGCCTACTGACTGCTGGGGGTAGATTCTTTATGTGTAATGATATGGTGTATACCTGTTATCCCAGCTATTCAAAGTCCAAGGCAGAAAACACAACCACTTATATGCTAGCTACTTCAGGGCTTGGAACACCTCATTTGATGAATAAATCCCTTTTCAAACTAAATGGAGGTCAGGAGCCTTACCAGAAAGAGGTGAAAGACTTAATCCAAAATTACTGTTCTTTTCTGTAATTTTAGTTTTGGATGGACATATAGGATCTTTCTTTAGTTTCATGGGGTGCTGAGAATCTAAGCCACAGCCTCACCCGGTGCCAAGAGGTTGATTCAGACACATCCCTTCACAAAGCACTTTACCAAAAAACCACAGGTGAGGCCCCTTAATTTCCATTTTGAAACTGTTTTCTTGAGGCTTCACAAAGGTGTGGCCTGAGGCAAATACCTTCCTTACTTGCAGGGGAATTGAACAATAGGTAAGAACACAGCTGGGGGAAAGACTTCTGCACAAGATGTACACTATGGCACTGACAGCTCCTGATGATGCTACTTGAGTTGCTATCTAGCCAAGCAGGGTTTCTCCACTGAGACCCTTACCAGTCACACTGATTTCTGAGTTTTCTAAGATGCTTGAAATTCCTTTCAACAATCCAGGAAATGGCCATTTCACAGAGCTTGGAGCTGGTACATATCTTGGACACAAAACCACAAGCCCATTCTGGAGAGTGGCCAAAATTCAGGAAAAATACAGGAACTTAGGAACATAGTAGGTCTTTCCCATCTGCAAAGCAAGCAGCAGTCTATTCATATATTCACCAGGATGAGTGCTGTAAAGCTTTCCACTAATGCATTCTGTTTCTCAATTCTTTGTTTCCAGAGACTCAGTAAAATACTATCTGAGATCAGGTTTTGGAAGGGCACAACCAAGAGTAGGAGAGATTAAAGGCTCAGTCACTGTAATCTCCTCTGCCACCTACAAGGTTGTGAACTGCTGAGCATTTTCCATTCCAGTATGTATTCACAGATATTCTTCTTCTTCTCCCTCTAATTGTGTATAACTTGGGGTGATGGTAATGTCAAGGCATTTTTCTGGATGACAGTGGGAGGTGATCTTGTGTAGCACATGTTCATATACACATTGGATTGATTTTAATATTTTCCCTTTGAAGTATTGAATCTCTGACCCTAACCCATACCCTACTAGACTCTGAGTACTAATCCTAACATATGCATAAAAGCAAACCTAAAATAGAGAAATGCAGAAAGTTCATAGGAGGAATTGTGTATTTTGATTTTCCTTTGGCTTTATCAAGGGTATGTGTTATATCACTAGTCACATTTTCATTCTAATGCTTCTCCATGTATCGTCAAATTTAACAAATATATAACTTATGGATTCCCTTTCTCTGTAGGTTGGGTAAGAACATGTATTGTTATATACATATAGATTGCCCTTCCTGCTATCACAGGTACATTCATGTGAGTATTCTGACTTTGGCAAATACAAATTCCATGAACAGATCACTTCCACCAAACCTCAGGGGAACTGAAAGTTCAACCAATGGTGAGCTCCATAATTGAACAAGTTTATACATAACCCTATGTAAAGTCAAATAAATATTTTTGTGATCTTTGAATGATATATATTCCATTAAGAATTTGAATTTGCATATCTATTGCTCCTTTTACATGTCTTTAATATATATTTCTCTCTCTCTCTCTCTCTCTCTCTCTCTCTCTCTCTCTCTCTCTTCTCTCATATATATTATTCTTTGAATGGAGTTTTCTCACACCTAATGGTTCCTGAAAGAATTGAGACCCACAGCCACCTACTTCATCCTTGAATGATGTCTAGACCAATACAGTGAAATATTTGAAATTCTCATGACCCGGAATTTCTGAACTGGAGATCCATCCGATCTCCTGTTGCTCTTCATTACTGAACAAGATAGTTCCTTTATTGACAGGAATTCATAAAAATGGTGTAGAACAGAGATGCCATTGAGTTGGAACCTGCTGGGAACTGGCCTTGGAGCAGTGGAGTGCAGGTGTCTGATAAAACGTCTGTGGTGGAGCCATGTGGATCTGTCATTGGCTTCCAAATAACATGTGACTGACATGGGACAGTCAGCAGACCCTTATATGTAAAGACCTCTTGTTGTGGGGAGAGGTTTGGGGGTGATAATCAGAGTCAGATTGCTACTCTAAGTAGGAAAGATGTATGGGATAGCAGCCCAGTTGGTGTTTTCTCTTGCAAAACCTGACTCATCACATGTGAGAGTACTCCCTCCAGTGCTGTGTCCCAGTTTGTTGTAGGGACAAATGAAGCAAGGCACTGAAGATAGAAAGAAACAGTTTCATTTGGCTACATCCAGGTTCAGAGAGCACAGCTATGGCTGTTATTAATCAATCCCTCCAAGTTCAGGGAATTTCAGAGTTTTATACCCAGCATGTAAGTAGAGGGGCTCAGTAAAATACTACAGTGTGCAGAAGTTCACATAAAAGCAGCTTTTTTTTTTCACTGTCTGGGCAAGATTACCCTTCAAGGACAACACTTGAGAAGAGGAGAATTCTTCTATCCTTTCTTCCTTCCTCTGCCAGCTGTTACCATGGAGCCAATTTGTAACTTATCTTAAAAATGTAGACATCTCTGTGAAGCCTAGCTCAAGGCCAGAGACCTGTTTGCAATTTCTTCATAGTACTATACTGGATGTATTTGTGAAAATAGTAAGGGGGTGTCCAGCACCTTGGCCAGTGGCCAAGTAAACAGGGCAACACAAAAATAGAAAGTTTATCTACATTGAACTATTTTGCAGAGACTCTTTGGCTGACAGTTCCCAAATCAGCCATGGTGAAGTGGACGATTCTGTGGAGAAAGGGGGTACCACTTCATTGGGTCCTTCTCTTCCTCCAGGGAGAAGTCTTTTCTGCTGTCCTTTAATAAAGCTTCAACTTTCCACTCTAAACTTGTCTTGATGTGCTTATCTGGTGTTATACTTCAGCATTGGAAAAGCAAGGCCTCATTACCAGTAAATAGCCATAACAATAACAGTGAAAGGACAGAGATAATGCCAAAAGTAAATTCAACATTTAGAATTGAAGATAATAATAATCTTTAGTGATAAGAATTCCTTAATTTAATACTTTAAAAATAATAACAACATTTTGCCAGGGAGCAAACTTGTGGCATTGCAGTCAAGGGGAGAAATAAAGAATGTCCATGCATTTCTGCCCCTTTCAATACTTTATTCACTCAAATTCTTAATACAACTTTACTCTATAGGTTCCTAATGAAGAAAACAACAATCCTTAATGATCGGCCCTGCAGTGGAGATAATCAAATAACACCAAGCAATTCTAGATTAATTAATTCCCAGAAAACAATATTAGATTAATTCTGAACATTGCAAAACAGATTTAATCATGACAGGCTAGTGACAGACATTTCCTCTGAATGCTAAGTTCAAAACTCTCAAGCCTTAGGCTTTATGTCCTGCAGATTCACACTCACTCAACAGCAGTGATCAGGTCCTAAAGCAAAACAGGCTTTTTCTGGTGGGGAGTAGACGACCAGTTGAGGAGAGGGTCACAGGGAGAAGTTGCAGCTCACACAAAGGTCCAGACAAGGCGGTAGAGTTTGAGAGCAGTGAGGATCACACAGAGAATAGGAAAATGATGGCAAGTGATGGGATGTCAGTGTAGGTCCTCATCAGGCTCTCCAGCTGGAGTACATACTCGTTTAGGCTGGCTAAATCCCTGTTTTTAGCTCTATTTTTTATACTAAATTTTGTTTTTATTTTTTATTTTTTACCACACCTTGTAATTATCAGGTGCCACCAGAATTCTCATTTACCCTGAGGTCAGAAATATCTGGTCTGGTGGTCTCCATCCTGATATTCTCACCTTTCACTCTTATCAGGAGAGGAAAGCCTGCCAGAGGCTTTATTCAGCTTATCAGGGTGAGGGCAAGTAATTTGTCTGAGGCCATATTAGAGGGCTCTGTGGGTGTGCCTGGTGAAAAGTGACCTCTATTAATGACCTCAGGTTTCAAAATGGAGTTTTTTAAATGGAGTGAGAAACTGATGTGACTCCATTTTTGAGAAACCAGCCACTTCAGAGCAAAGCCTGTCCAAAAGGAGGAGTTACCCTTGTCCATGGAAAAACTCAGAGTGCTCCTAGGCATATACTAACCCTGCTGAGTTGTTTGTCTGTAAATAACTGGAGAGATCTTCCATGCCAAGTGATCCTGACACAGTTAAACTAGGTTAGGACCCACAGCAACCCCCTAGCTACCACAAAAAACATGAGACACAGAAAATACCTGAAACACCAGGTGACCTTCCCAGTACTTTTGTTGATTGGTAACATGATTAGGCAAGTTTATCATATACACTCTTGCAACCTCTCATGGCCTAAACCAATCGGTTCAAAAGTATCCACAACTTGAACTAACCAATCACCCTTACACAACTTGTTTCTGCCAATGAATGTGCTAATCAATGTTAAGAGTTGTTGTTTGACTTTTCTGTGATGTGAAATGATTGGCTGTGTGATGTTGTGATGCATACAATATCCCACAAAATCTATTAATCCTCAATGAATTAAGGGTCAAGACTCACTCTTTGGGACTGCTAAATCTGAAATGGTTGTGAGTCCAGGCTTGAGCTTACAATAAACACTCTTGTCTGACTACATCAGATTCAGCTCCTGGAGGTCTATTGGGGTCTCATGAATCTGGCATTACAGGAGTTGCTTAGGTTCAGGCCTAAGGCCATTCTCACACAACCCCTTTCACCTTGACAGCTCTTCTGCAGATAAACAGAAGCCATAACACATAACTCCTGTCTTCATAAACTTGATCTCTTGAGTCCAGTGTCATTTCAAGTTCTGGGTTTAAAAAGACATATTCATTTTCCTTGATGTTTTCAATAAATCACACAGAATTCTTAGAAATGGCTTGGAAGGATATCAATGTTATATTGCAAAACTTCATGAACTTTCAAATTGCTTGCTGTGTGTGACTGAGTAGTATGTGAAAGGCCTTGGGAATATGTGAATATATTATGAATATAATAGAACTCTTGAGACTTTTTTTCTTACTGTACACATATCCTGAGGCCAAATGAGGCTGTTTACTAGAGGTCATTTCTCAAAGAAGAGATAGAGGAAATAAAGGAATAAATTAACCTAAATATTATAAATAAATCTAATATATATTTGATTAAAATTGAGGCCACATATGGTCATGCCAAATAGTTTGCTGAATCATTTCAATTACAGTTATTTAGTTATTTTAATGTTTTGCTTACTATCTGCATTAGAGACATCGTTGACCTGCAATTCAGGAAAACTGTTAATTCTAGCACTGAATTTATCAGGTTTTGACTCTTTGATATATTACTTATTGCCATAGGATCTCTTGTTCCTTAATGTGTATATTTATACATTTACACATTTTAGAAGGTTTTAGAAAGATAAAAGAAAATATGTATTAAAAGAGTAGTTTAATAAGCTCTTTAATATTCCATTACTATGGTTATCAAATAGCATTTTCTTTTTACGAATGTATTAACCTGGGGATGGGGATGTGGCTCAAGCAGTAGCACACTTGCCTGGCATGCATGCAGCCCACATTCGAACCTCAGCACCACATACAAACAAAGATGTGTGTCTGCTGAAAACTAAAAAATGAATATTAAAATTCTCTCTCTCTCTCTTTAAAAAAAAAGAATGTGTTAACCAGTAATATGTATACAACAATAACATAATAAATAAATATGGTACAACCAAATAAACATAAATTAATAAATGCTATATGATTTATTTTATAATAATATTGGTAAAATATACCCAGAGGTGAAAATAAACATTTAAATAATGATACATATACATGTCCATTTTTATTAAGGTATAGTGAAATACATCTATTTTTGTAATATACTTTTGTTCATGAAAGCATCATAACTATTATTATCAAATATGATTGTAGCTGCACAAAATTAAAAATCCAAATTGCACGTATATCAGTAAATAAATGGCTTTTAGTGACTGAAATTTCTGAGTCTGTTATTGTGAAACACAAATATTCAGTAAAATATCCTCTGAAAAAAACCTCAATTTGAAAATGTAAAAACATAGAAAGGAGTATTTAGAGTTGTTTTACCATGAGATTAATTTAAAATACCTTTGATACCCAAACAAATACTCTGAAGCTTTTGCTCTTAAGAAATACATATGAAAGAATACAGCAATTCTGTCTCTGAGTAATGCAAGCATAAGAGAAAGATGATAAGAATATTAAGTAAGCCTCAAAAATCTGAGGATCATGAAATAAATAAATGCGTGGCAAGAAAATATCAATCAATTTTGATGTAAAGTCAAAACTAATAAGCATTCTAATTTACCAAATCTTAATGATTTTATATATTAGAAAAAAGAAGTCAGAATTTTAAGCAAATACACGAGAAATGGGTGTGCACAAGAAGGTTTAACCTCAGAAAATTTTATACATCCCCTGTGTCTGTCCATGTGTCTCTCTCATGTCTTTCCAGTGTGACATCAAAAAAAAAAATGAAGAACAAGTTTTTGAGTAATTATATTTAGGTCTTAAAAAAGTTAAAGAAAATAATTAGCTCTCTTTATCTATTTTTTAGAAGTAATTTTCCTTCGTATTTCTTCAATAATTAATGATTACCCTGTGCTTGTTACTGATAATACAGAATGTGTAGAACCACCCAGAATGAGAGCACTATTTAAATAATGTCAGAACAAAAAGTGCTACAGAAGAGTAGGAACTGAAAAACAAGGCCAAATCCAGTGCAGGACCACACAGCATTTAGCGGTATATCAAAGAGGAATGGAGTTGGTCTTAAGAGGTCTGACTTCCCTTAGCCAAGACAAATAACTAGTACAAACTGTCTTAAAATATTTTTCTTCAAATCTTATAATTTAATGGATACATGGTAAGAATCCAGAAGTTAAATGTAAACTAGCAAATTTACATTCATTTCTGGGACACTTTTACTTCTAGTTCTATAGATTAATTAATTTTAATGCCTTCCTAGATATGGTAGATAACTTTTTCTTATTCAACATTTATCAGGTAATTTACAAAGGACTCCATTACAGAATTCAGTCATTTTTAAAAATTCATAAAGCAACAGATGAAATTGTTTAAAACACAGACACAGTAATATCACAGGATATAAAGTCTGTATTGACACCATGGTCTTTATGATTAGCTCATAGTTTAAAGAAAGGTTGACTGGCTTGTATGTTTAGTTTTAAATCTTATCTGAAAAAACATGAAACAACTTCTCCTGTGTCTTTAGACAGAGAGACTGGTGGTAACACAGGGACAACTGTGGGTTTGGCACCTTTATTCATGATCACTTTTTACTTTGTGGAAAGACTTAAAACTCTTTCAAGATTCACATTCCCACTCAGCAGTAGGGAATTTTATTTTTTCATGTTCTGTCTCCCCTTTTCCATATCTCATTTCTCTCATTTTAGAATCATGTTAGGAAAATTTAATCTCCTTGTCTAATCTTCTGTTTTCATTCTGAAGGATATTTTCAACATTATCTTTCAGATTTTAAAATAGCCATCTATTTTTTTTAAAAAAAATTAATCTTGTTCTTAATATACAAGTTCTCTGCCTTCATTTTTGAGTTTTGCACCTGGTGAGATGTGATTCATTGAGTTCAGGTTTAAAAAAATAATCTTTAAGTTATAAAGATTCAATCATATATTTTAAGATAAAGAAACAATTTTAAAGGTATTGCTATAATATTTTAAGTACAATAATTTTAAATTACAAATATTTAAAATACATTAAATTTCTTTCTCATTTGGCAATCCTAATGAAGGCAAAATGGCTCATTCTCTTTTTACTTATAATTTTATTCTATTAAATATGCCTTTACATTTATTATTCATGTAAAATGATTAATAGAAATTCATCACTGGTTAAGAGACATGAATCAGCCAAGAGGCAAGTTAAATAAAAATTCAAGTTTGTCTCCATACACAAAATAACTCTCTAAGCATACTTTTTGCTGGAAAAAATACTTCAAGATGGCAAGTAGCACAAAGAACTGTGCTGAAGGCTGAAACTGATTCTGAAAGCTAATGCCTCTCCCAAAGCACACCATCACAAAGTGAAGATTTCTAAAGTCTGGGAGACTAATGTTGATATTTTTGATGGAAACACGTACTCTTGTGATACTAACAAATTGTAGAGGAAAAATGATTCTTAAAACCCATGAAATGCAGGAACCCCAGAGTTCTGAAAACTATCTCAGATGTAAGTCACACAGTATACCTGCCTGACCATTAGATTTTGTTCACTTTAGACCTTTTAGAGTGGGAAATAAACATTGATTAAATAAATCACTGAGATGTGGGGTTCTAAACAACATTTATTTTCTCAACTATACAGTCTAAAACATTACTCATAATGGATTAAAGCACAAGTATCTGGGACATATTTTTCAAGGCTTTTTAATTTTATTAGAATATACATTGAATGTGCCACATTCTTTTCCAAATTTCTTATGGAACAATATCAAAGATTTGACATTATGCTTGATGATACTTAGGGAGTCACTTAAAGAACTGTAGAGTCATTCCACTCATGCTAAGACAATATCATATTTACATAAAGAGTGAGTTTTTTGGTTATTTGTGGTATAAGGTACAGATTCTATTCAAAACATTAGCAAAAGAAAATACAATCATTGTCAGATGAAGTCCTGACATATAAAAATAAAATAACTTTAAAAAATTCCAAGCTGGGCATGGTGGTGAATGCCTGTAATCTTGGTTGGCTCTAGAGACTAAGGCATGAGAATTGCAAGCTCAAAGCCAGTCTCAGAAATTCTGCAAGATTAAGTCTCAAAAAAAAAAAAAAGAAAGAAAGAAAAAAGAAAGAAAGAGCTGGGGTTTGGCTCAGTAGTTTAGCACCTGTGGGTTCAATTCCTGATTTAAATAATAATACTAATAATAGTTCTAAATGACATCATGATAAACACAATAAACATTTGTAACTGAACTTCTTTTGGGTACTGGGGCTTAAACCCAGGGCCAGCACTCTACCAACTGAGTTATATCCCCAACCCTTTAACTGAACATCTTACTAGACTCTAGCTTCCTTCTGTGACCTTTGTGCTTTTGCTATTCCTTCTCTTATTCTATACTTTCTGCCAAAATTTTCTTCAGAAACGAAAAACTCACTCCTTCCACAAATGACCTTCATAAAGGAAAATTTCTGTACATCTTCACCCCTTTGGTAAGGATTGTCAAGTCTTCTGTTATGACTTAAAAACTCTATCCTATTCTTTAATTTGATACTTCTGCCTGTTTTTCTGTCCTTTTGTTTAAAATTGTGATTTATAAGTGTATAGTTACAATAATGGTTTACATTGCTTCCTTGCCTTAGAACAAATAAGCTTTTTGCACACTTATCTATAAACCCCAATACTCATGCTTTGATTTTTCTTTGTGTTCAGCTACATCACCAAGGTGGCTACAGGTCTTAATGCAAGCAGTTTCTGTTTGATCTGGTCCTGGCTTCCTCCCTCCCATGTATGGTGTCCAAATTTTTTTTGTGCTTGGTGAGACTTTTAGTGAGGTTACTTCTCATATACCAGTTTTGATGTAATGAGATGTTTTTTTGCAAATGTGGTGGACGTGATAAGTGGATGTGATATTGGGACTTCATGGGGATAAGTGACTGCAGTGTGTACCTGTCCTGCTATGAGGTCTTCTTCATGGTATAGAAACATTGTCTTATCCCTTGTTTACAAAACTTGAAATGATGGAGTATACAAAACCAAGCTTCATGTAGTTCTGATCTCAAAAGTTATGACCACTGCATGTGTACATTGTATAGAGCGTTTGCTTTTTTTCAGGGCTACTTTACTTTAGAGAACTCTAAAAATTTCTTTCATAACATATAAGTAAAAAAAAAACAGGGCTGGGGATGTGGCTCGAGAGGTAGTGCGCTCGCCTGGAGTGTGTGTGGCCTGGGTTTGATTCTCAGCACCACATACAAACAAAGATGTTGTGTCCACCAAAAACTAAAAAAAAAAAAAAAAAAAAAAAAAAAAAAAAATTAAAATTAAAATTCTCTCTCTCTCTTTAAAAAATAAATAAATAAATAAATATTTTTAAAAAAGAAAAAGAAAACAATGTTGGGCATGTTCAAATTTTCCAGAAAAATCTGAGAGCAATTATTAATGATTGACAGATAAGTAAACTGAGAATCCCCGAGTAAAGTGATATATCATAGTTTATAAAGTTATTAAGTGCGAAAAGCTAAGATTCAAATGAAATCTAGTTAAGGTTTTATACCTAAAAAATACTATAATATTTACAAAGTCTTACACCAAATACATTATGAGGCAAGGCTATTACTTTATTGGCTTCTCCATTTAATATTTTCATTTTAGAAACATTCTATTAGTAGTAATAATAGTATTTCTGATGATAAATATATAAGAAAATATTCAACACCTTCAACATCCACAATGTTCAATAGAAACCATGTAGAGTTTTTATACCTTTATATCAGAATTTTAGAAAAAGCATTTATAATCTGATAGTTAAAATCATTTTTTAAATTGTGGTAGTATAAACATTGTTGTAGCTGCATTCTTTTAGTATGCTGTGATGCCCTTCAGAATATGAATTCATGAAGAAAATGTTTTTTTATACAAAATGGGATAATGCTCATCATTTAAGAGAATGAAATCATGGCATATGCAAGTAAATAGATGGAGCTGAAGAATATTATGCTAAGTCAAGTAATCCAATCCCCCGAAACCAAATGCTGAATGTTTTCTGTGACATAAAATTTCTGATACGTAATGGAAAGGAGGGAGAAGCATGGGAGGAACAGAAAAAACTATAGATAAGGCAGCGTGGAGGAAGGGCAAGAAAGGGAGCATGGGGATAGGAAAGTGATGGAATGAGATGGATGTCATTATCCTAAGTACATGTATGAAGACATGAATGGTGTGACTCTGTTGTGTACAAGAGATATGAAAAATTGTACTCTATTTGGGTAATATGAATTACAATGCATTCTACTGTCTTTTATAATAAATTAGAATAAAATCTAAAAATTATGTCATAAAAGATTGTGAGCAAATTCAGAGGAAAGCAAATATTTAAATACAAAAATAAAAAAGCATGTTTATATATGTTGAAATGTTGTATATATTCCATTGTGGAGTTTGTAATACTCAAGAATAACTGTAACAGATTATGAAAAAAAAACCAAATACTTTTTAAGCAACTAAAATATATTCATTTATTAAAAAATAATATATTGTCTCATTTAAATCTATTCTTTGAGATACAGAAAGACAGAATACAAAGAGTGATTATGAAAGTAAAACAAAATAGGTAGAAGTGGAAAACTAAATATACAAATGAAGAAAGAAGTATTAATGCACTAGAGAATCCACACTAAAAATAAGAAAAGTAGTGAATGCATGATAAGACAGTGAGGAATGACAGATTATGTATCCTCTGATAAATCTCTGAAAACTTACTTTCTTGGGATAAAGATAACATATGAAACTATTTCTCACAAGTTTAGACACGATTTTGTAATTACTTATTCATGAAAGTTTATTAAACAATATCAATTCTAGATACTTCCTGAAATTTTTCTCCAAGTCGATTAAATCTAATATATATTTTAGAATATGTATGTGTATGTGCACTATAGAACACTATGTATAAATTTATATATGTTTTATCTAAGGTTAACTTTTATATGTATGTGAAATAATTTGATTCTTTTATATTTTTCTAAATTTAATGGTAAATAAAATATTTTTGTAGAAAATATAATGTGAGTGATATGTTTATTTTAAAGTGTCTGAATTTTTTTAAACATAACTGGCTTTGTAAAGCCAGTCATTTCTATATTTTAAATAAAAGGTGTGTTTGAGGGGGCTGGGGATACATCTCAAGCAGTAGTGTGCTCACCTGGCATGTGCACGGCCCTGAGTTCGATCCTCAGCACCATGTACAAATAAAGATGTATCCACCAAAAACTAAAAAAAAAATATAAAAATCTCTCTCTCTCTCTATCTCTCTCTCTCTCTCTCTCTCTCTCTCTCTGTCTCTCTCTCTAAAAAAAAGATGTGTTTGAATAAAAGCATTTTAAGAAAGCCTCCACTCAATGATGAATAAAATTCCCTATTAAAGAGTATTGACCATTTTTATTTTTTTTAGTAAAAAATGTTTCCCATAAAAAGAAGAAATGGATGTTAGCCCATCACAGTACGCTAAATCACCTTTCATAAAAACCTGTGGCAGGGATGCTAAGAAGATTGTATTTCAAAGCACAGTGGATCTCAAACATCAAATAAAACTCTAGGCTTCATGAAATCAAAAGAAAAGATTTTACCAGCATTTTCTATTTACCACAGAGCCTTCTCTCAAAGAAGTAGGCAGTCCTATGCTAAGTATTTAATAGCATACCCTTGGTGTCAACATTTCCTATTCTTCTATAACAATCACTGGAGGTCCAGATTTCCCCTCACAGTCAGAATTCTATTTTCATCTATAGGGTATGCTCACAAAGCAAAACAAATTGGATTTCATGGAAAAGGACTTTTTAACTTATGTTTTCCTTACTCTTTTTTCTGGAAACAAACAGAAGGCATCTGTCTTCAAAATTGCTTTCACCATAGTTTACTACAATTTTCTAATCCCAATATTGGACTGCAGGAATCTCTTTTTTGGGAATCAGTGTTGAGGGTCTTCTGCTGCCAAACAGAGGCCTCACAAGCCATGCGGAATGTGGATGATCCATGTCATGTCTTGTGAACTGCATGGCTTACACATTTGCTTTCCAAAAGAGTTAACCTGATGTGATCTAAAAGGTCCTGTATTATATAAAATATGATTTTCTTTGAAATTGGCTATCTTTATTCAGCTCAGCTAGTGCGCTGCTCCTAATGGTCTCTGCATTAATATCAGTGAAACACAAAATAGCAGTGGGCCTCAACCAATATTTCTCATCTGTTTCAATACAAACATTCTTCAGGACTACTTCAGGATTTTTTGTATAAAAAGCCCAACCATCTTAAATAGGTTAATATACCAGTGGATTATAATGCCCTATTCTTATAGCTTTATGACTCTAATTAGCTTAAATGGTTATGTGTGTATGTGAGTGGTTGTACCTGTGTCATTTAGGGTTAAGAATGTTACATTTTTGTAATCAGGGTATTTCTGGTTCCACTCAATCTTGGGGAAGTTCAAAGAGATTTTTATGCACACATGCCATCCAGCCACAGAGACCTGTGAACACCTCTTGCTGAGGCACATACATGGAAAGATGCACACTCATTAAAACCCTTTTCACCACAGATATCATTAAAACACCTCACATTTAGAAACAGGTGCATCACCCACAACTCAATGCCATCCCAACAAAAACACAGATGCATAAGTCACCTTTATCCCTGCTTTCCCCGAATACACACACCACCACTTCCTTTCTAAAAAAATATATACATACCCACAAATACACCTGCCTGTTATCACCCAGGTACTGACGGTCATGCAATTATAATGTATACTTTCCAAATGCAGGCTTATACATTCCTATATACTCTACACTTCCTGAAGGCATGCACATGATATAACCAAACACTGAGTATGCATTCACACAGAAATACAACATACAACCCCCCTACACACACACACACACACACACACACACACACACACACAGACACACACACAAAATAAACCCTATTTGTTATCAGAAGTCACATAAACAAAACCATAAGTACGCTGGAAAATCTCACAGACTTAATCCTCTCATCAGAAATACAATATACACAACACCTTGCTTCTGTCTCTTCTTGCTTTACACAGAATTTAAAATACACTCCAGAGCAGATAGGCTTAACTGAACTTTCCAACAAAAACCAAAAGACGACAAATTCTTCACAACAGTACCAACAACATTCTCCAGAATAGACAACAGATTAAGTCATAAAACAAACCTTAACAAATTTTAAAAGCTAAAAATCATTTGAAATAACTTTTTTTCTGAACACAATGTAATAAAACTGGAAACCTACAACAGGTGGAACTTCAGAAACATCCTGCATGTCTGCGATTATAACAAAAAGCTCTCAAATAGCAGGGTCAATGACAAACAGAATGGAAATTTTTAAAGATTCTTGAGAAAAATGATAGAAACACAAAATAAAATCCCTATATCATAGAGCAGAGGCAATTTTAAGATTAGATCAGTACATACCTATATCAAAAAAGAAAACAGCCAAGAATTCCTCTTCAAGGAGGTAGAAAATCAAGAACATGCCTGACCCAAAGCTAGTAGAATAAAAAATACTAAACATCAGAGAAGAGGTAAATAAAATAAAGATTAAATATTATTTTAAAAATATCAACAACAGAAAGAATTTACTTACTTACTTACTTACTTACTTACTTACTTACTTATCCCTAGGATTGAACTCAGAAGCAACCACTCACTGAGAGATGTCTCCACACCTAGTTTGTTTTTTATTGAGAGACAGGGTCCCATAGAGTGGCTCACTGCCTTACTTTTGCTGAGGCTGTCTTTGAACTTGCCTTCCTCTTGCCCCTCCTTGAGGATCTAAACTGTTCATGTCAATGGTTAAGAGTACAGCTTTGCCATTGAACTCACTTAAGCAGTGGGAAGATCATGATGCTGTATAATATGAGCATTCCCAGACGTGATACGTACGGACATCTTCGCATTTGGTTTGTCCACAGAAAGCATGAGACTCACCTTTCAGGACTCTGCTTGGTGCATGTTTTGGCTTCTTCGCTTTTTTGGTGGAAGTTTTCTGTTGGAGACTAAACTCAGAACATCATGCATGCTCGGCAAGTGCTTCCCTATGGAGCTGTGCCACCAGCCCACCTTGGCCTTTCTTGGTGATCAGAGAAAGTGTCTGTTGGACTCTATTTTTAATGACTTACTGGGAAACTTCATGTCCTCTGATTCTACCTCTTCTTCAGGTCCAGTTGAAGGCAAAGGTGCTGTGGCGAGCCATCCCCCTTTTCATCTTCTTAGTCTGCTGTCAGGTCAATCCGGTCTCCTGTGCTTTTGTTGGGGAAAGGGGGAGAGGGGGGAACCATGTGCCACTCCTTTGGTTTCTACTTGTTTCCAGATCCTTTGTTTGGTATTATGGCCTCAGATTCTGTGGACCCTTTCTACTGGATGTGAGGGATTCTGGCCTCCAACAGCGGGAGGCTTCGACTCACTGTGCCTCTTTTCTGCTGGACCAGCACCATTTAGTTAAACTACAGCCTTTCTGTGGAGCTCAGAGAATGGGCAGCTCTGTGGCCTGGAAAGTCTGCATGTGGCACGTCAAATAGCATGATCAACGGTGCATTCAGCCTGGGAAACACCATCTTCTTAAGAGTTGGGTTTGAATGCAATACAAAACCTGGAAGAGCAAGATAAGTCTCTGCTTGAGAATTTCTGAAAACTTAAAAAAACTAGAGTGTTTGAAATCCCTGAAATGAGATGGTGAGTCCACATAGAATACTCTCTAGAACTCTCTATTGGTTTCTCAGCTGCATCTTTTTCATATCTACAGGTGAAACATATGGATCAAAACCATGAGTGACAGTGGAGGGTCAAATCTAACCAGTCACCTGTGTGTCTAGAAATGATTTTCTTGTGTATGTTGATGGTGCATTTGATGAACACGGTTTAAAAATGGGGTTCCAAAGAGGTTCCAGTCACTCAGAATCAGAGCTCATCTGAACATGATGGAAAGGGAAGGTTGATTCCCAACTAGATTCAAATGTGCCAGCCCCATCTGAAGACTCAGGAAATGATTGGAATGTTCTCCAGTTTTATGAACTGATGAAGGACGGGCCTCTCTGTCCAGCCAGAATGGATCTGTCCATGGGGATGGGAATGCAGTAGGCTCTTGAGGGGTACGTGACTTTCCAAACAGAATGACATGGGGTCTGGTGGGCTCGACAGAGAAACTGAGTTGTGTTCTTATCTTTGGTTTGGGGGGGTTATGCTATAATTGCTGCCAGCAACCTAAAGCCCATCCAATGTGGAAAAGGGGTCACATTCAATTCTGTAGGTTCATTTTATTAAATAATGTCTTGCTTTCTTGAGCTCACAGAGGCTTTGTGGCTGCCCGTTTCCTTAGGCACACTCATGGAGCTCGGTATCTCTGCAATGGTCAACTTGGGCCTCATCATGCAGCTCTTGGCTTGCACCAAGATGATTGAAGTGGGTGACACCCCAAAAGACCAAGCCCTCTTCAACGTGAGCCCAGAACTTTAAGAAAGATCATGGGTAAATTTCTGGTGTCCAGTTGAGAATTTGAATTGGCTCTAAAATTGGGGGCATTAAAACAGCCCAGTTTGGCCTGTGTGCTTTGCTTGCCGACCCTGTAGGTGCTCCATGGCCTGTTAGTGAGAGAGCACTTCTGGGTGGTGCTGGGTATGGGGTAAGGCCAGGCAGGGCAGGGGAGGGCCGGAATGCCCCAGAGGATGGACTTGAAGGATCAGTTCATGGAGGTCACCCCTTCACCAGCCATGATTTCCATACCTCACGAAGGAGGTGACATCTACTTCAGAGCTGTCATAAGAATTCAATCAAAGCCAGATCCTGTGGAGTATGCCTCTAATTACAGCAGCTTTGGAGGCTGAGGCAGAAGGATCACTATTTGGAGGTCAACCTCAGCAACTTAGTGAGGCCCTAAGCACCTCAGTGAGACACTGTTTCTAAATAAAATAAAAAATGGCTGGGGATGAGACTCAGAAGTGAAGCACGTCTGCTCAGTCCTCAGTATAAAAAAAAAAAAAAAGTGGATTAAATTAAATAATCACTCTCACAGTGCCTAACACATGGTAGTTATTTAGCAAGTGCTATTTTTCTTCTGTATTTAAAAGGATTTAATGAGCAAAAAGGTGATCCTCTCAGTCCAGCTCTGCTGTTGATTAGATTTTTTGATGTGGAAGAAATTTAGATAATAGTTCTGGAGTCTCAGTTTCTACATGCTGTTAAACTAGGTTAAGAGTATTGGCTGTATCAAATGATAGGCAGCCCCAATAATGGGGTCCAGCCTCAGAGTCAGCCAAGCCTAGCCTCTGTTAACTGGAATGTGCTATTTAGAAAACAATATTTACAATTTTCTACTCTGCCATCTTCCATACAGCATGTCTTTGAGATCTTAAGTTAGTAGGTTAAATAATTCAGTGAGAAATCCATCTAACTTAAATTGTGAGTTTCAGACACAAATCAAGATTGTAGAATATTTTTATGTATTAATGCATTAATCATTAATGAATTAAGTAATGCATTATTAAATATTAAGTAATGCATTTATTATTCAATGCCTTAAATTAATGCATTATCCTTCTAAGGCACTAATAAGTGGTTTTCTTTTTTAAATTTTTATTTTTGACATTTTATAATATACTTGGCTTAGTGCAGTGGTGCGCACCTCTAATTCCAGCAGTTCGGGAGGTTGTTCCTGGAGCATTGTTAGTCAAAGCCAACCTCAGCAACAGCGAGGCCCTAAGCAGCTCAGTGAGACTCTGTCTCTAAATAAAACCAAAATAGGACTGGGGATGAGGTTCTGTGGTTGAGTGACCCTGAGTACAATCCCTAGTACCAAAATCAAAACAAACAAACAAAAAATTTGCATTATTTTTCTAAAGCCCAAATTGGGTGTTTTTTCTCTTTCTCTCTTTGTTTTTAATATTTTTTTTTTGCAGACCTGAAAATGGAACTCAGTGCCTCTACCACTGAGCTACAGCCCCAGAAGTTTTCTCCTTACCCTTGACAATTTTTTAAAAATGTTTTTCCATATTAAGAATTCAAGATCATTTTTTTTTTTTGAAAAAAGATTTAAGATGACTGGTCTGAAGTTTAGTATAGCACATGCCTACCGTCCGAAAGGCCCTAGGTTCAATCCCAAAAGCCACAAAAAAGATGAAAGGTGCTTTCACTAGAAAGCCTCTGAGTTCTCATGCGCTTTGACGTGTGACAGTTGGACACTCCTCACCAAGGTTTCCGTGGGCAGTGTCAGTATTTGTCATCTGAATTACTTCCAGTCTCTGCTCAAGATTTTCTTAGGACCCTAGTGTTTGGCATGATTGTCACCATCGGCCAGTCCATTAAGAATGTGATGACAGGCATGGACAGGGACCCCCTCAAAGATGGGTTCTGGGATCTGCCTTCTGATCACCACTCAGGTGAACCCCCACTCTCACCCCGCTTCCTGAGTGACCCTGTTGTCCCTCTTCCTCCTCAGCAGTACTCAGCCAGACCTGGGGCCAGGCCAGGCTCAGGGCTGGGCTCAAGGCTAAACACTGGACTGAGCAGGGTAAGGCCCCGGGTTGGAGGCTGGTCACCGCCCAAAAAGAAATCAATCAAATAAAGACACTGCGCCCATCTACAACGAGAAATACTGAAATCAATAAAGGCATGCTGTCCACCTGCAAACCCAAAAACAATTAAGAAACAACAAAAAAATATTGGGCCTGGGGCTCAGTGGCAGAGGTTCACCTGGCATGTACAAGGCCTTGGGCTCGATCCTCAGCACCCCATAAAAATAAAAAAAAAAAGACATTGTGTCCACCTCCAACTAAAAAATAGATTTAAAAAAAAATAGAGAATTGAAAGACCCTGGCTTTGGCTTCTGAATTTTCATGAGGCAGATTGAGGAAGGGTCTCTTATTTGGCCCTCATAGCAGAGAGCCCTGTCATTGAAGATGGAAGGAACCAGGGCACTGGGGCCAGTAACACAGAGTTCACTTTTATTAATTAATTTATTTTAATTCTGCAGTTCTTTGTGGCAGGCTTGATCGTCTTCCTTTTGCATGAGCTTCATTATAAAGGGCATGGCCTGGGCTCTGGCTTTTCCCTCTCCATCTCAAGCAACATCCTGGGGAAGGCCTTCAACCCCACCACCATCAACACCGACCAAGGTAAGGGCCCTGCCTCCGGTTGGGCACATCTGCTGGAAGTTTTCATGTATGCAGAGTATTCCTCTGGGGGAAAATAACTGTTTCAGAATCATTTCTTCTGAATTTTCAGTGTGCAAATGTTTAAAATTATAGCTGAGTGCAGAAGCTCAAGCCTGTAATCCCAGCAACTCAGGAGGGCGAGGCAGGAGGATCACAAGCTGGAGGCCAGCCTCAGCAACTTAGTGAGGCCCTGTCTCTAAATAAAATATAAAAGGAGTTGGGGACAGGGCTCAGGGGTTAAGTGGTCCTGGGTTAAATCCCTAGTACCAAATAATAATAATAATAATAATAATAATAATAATAATAATAATAATAATAATAATTATTATTATTATTATTATTAAACAAGCATTGAATAGCCTTGTGCCTTGATCTTATACAATGTGAAAAATGAGTGTCTGTGGCTTATAAACCACCCAGTCTACCATAAATTATTATAGCAGCTTGATGAGAGTAAGGAAGTGCACCATGTGTGTCCTCACAGGATAAATTGAGAAGTTTCTTTGCAGCTCTCTTTTAATAAAGGACAATAATCCCATTCCATAGCTCTACCCACATGACTGAGTAACCTTCAAGACCCAACCTTTTTCTGCCTAGGCTTGTGATAAACTACCACAATATTACAATACATATTCACACAGGGTCTAGGACTGGTCATTTTGCCCCAAGTGTGTATAGCCAAGCTTCTGAAATCTGGACCTGGAAGTAACTGTCAAGTCCTCTATGTGTTCCTGGCAATAAACTTTCAAAGAATTCTTCAGTGCATATTAATAGTCGTATCTGTGTATTCACCAGGCTGCTCACTCAAGATAAGAAGTGGCCTCTTCCATTGTAAACTCCAGTCTAATGGAGAAAGCATAAAACCCATGTTGTCCCTTGCTGCACTGACACTAAACATTGCATATGAATCCTGGGATCCTTTATGGCTAATTACTGATCAGTAAATATTACATTGCAACAAGCATGTGGTAAAAAATTTAGGTAAAATATTGTTCACATTGGAGAAAAAGATCCTGGAAATCATGCAAGCTTAGGAAACTAATTAGGGGCTGCGTATCTGGCTCAAGTGGTATCATGCTCATCTGGCAAGCGTGGGACACTGGGTTCTATCCTCAGAACCACATAAAAATAAAATAAAGATGTTGTGTCCCCTGGAAAAAAAATATATATATATATATATATATATATATATATTTCAAAGTTCTCTCTCTCTCTCTCTCTCTCTCTCTCTCTCTCTCTCTCTCTCTCTTAAAAAAAAAGAAAAACAAAAAGATATTAGTCACCGAAAAATGTGGTTCATGATTGAGTTGTCAGACTCTTACCTGTTGGGCTTGATTTTTGTTATTGATTTAATTCTGTGTTTTCAACATGGTTGTTGTTTATGTGGTTCAAATATAAACCCATGTTAAAGACTCAACTCTATTCCATCCCCACTAATCTTTTCCCATTGCCCTTCATGATCATCTGTTTTAATTGTTTTTAGTATATATTCTTACTGTTTCTTGTTCTGATAGGAGTCAATAACAATAATAAGTTATTAGGTAAATTTCTTTCTTACCCAAAAGGGAGTGCTCCTGCATATCCTGTCTGCCCCTTATTTATTACTCAATGAAATAACCTGGAAAACAACCCACATATGCAAAAATCTTACCTTTCCATGGTGTAGATAGACCAAAGTTGGAACTAAACAAATGATGGACATTTGGGCTATTCCTGAGCTTTATGTATTAACAATATTTCTGTATTGAATAGCTCTGGGAATCTATTTTATATTCTTGCAAATGTACATTGAATGTTCAGTCCTGCAAGAAATATTGCTTTATCCACAGCTACTTTTTATAATTTCAAGTAATAAAGCCCAATTCTTTGGAAGGTTAGAACATTTTTTTTTCTGCCAGAAAGTATACAAGTTCATGCTTTCTGTAGATGTCCCAGTAGACAGAGGCCACATTTTGGATATTCTTTGCACTATTACAGAATGCTGGTAATGCCTTCTTTTTCTGTGGGAACCATTTTCTCTTTCTGTAATTTATTTTTCTTTTTACATATGATTGATACCATGTCATGGTTACAGAAGAAAACATCAGTGTCCTACCCTTAATAAATCCATGGCTTGGTGAGAGTCCAATGCTGAAACCAATAATTTCTTCCTAGTACAATGATCACCAAGGATACAATGCATTTTGGTATTTTGTGTCTCCCGAAAAATTGATCTTTGTAATCTAAGTCCTTATACCTATGGGCTGAGAGATTTTAATATTATTTATTAATATTAATGTTCACATTTTAATAGTGATAACATCATTTATTTTTTAGTTAGAGGTTTTTCTATTTATTGAATTTTAGAAAGACCTGAGAACATGAACCCTATAAAAAGAATTCCTGGAACATCCCAAATATTTAAAATAAATGCCTTAGAAAGTAATGCATCTGTATAATTATTCAGCATACAGTAATAAATATAAGATCATCTGAGGTCACATACATGCAGAATAGCCACAGAAAACAAGGAACCACAGGCTCTGATGTGAGAATATATGGTTGAACGTTGCCAAGCAAGAGCTTCTGGGGCTGAGGTGTATGTCATAGAGAACACTCAGCAGGAAGATGGTAAAAATGGAGAAGCCCCCTCTCCAAACCTGTGAAAGTAGATTATTAATTTATATTTGATGTCATCTCCAAAATTCCGAGACAAAAACATCTGTAACTATAAACCCCATAATTATCAGCATCCCTAGATATGTTACGGCCAAGATACCAATGGTAAAGTTCTTGGGTTAGATCTTGTGCTAGAAAAGGCACGTGAAGTTGCAGAAGAAAATTACAGTGTTAGCTGAGATCTCAAGATGAACTTCAGAGGAAATCTTTCTTATACTAATAAAATAATATATTTTGTTGATCTTTATTTTCAAATTTCATATTAATAGTATATATCTTAAGAGAAAAGAAGCAGAAGCCCTTATTTCAAATAGTGTCATCTTTATCAATCTCAGCCTATCCTATTACTAGGGATATATGTGGATTCACCCAACACACATTTTTCCCACTTCAATTATCAACTCTCTCTACTATTCTCCAGGTGCCATTCGAATATTATTACCAAATCATGTCTGGATTGTGTAATAGTAGCTGTGCTCCCACTGTACATAGCCTTTCTTATAGATTCAGAATTACCATATATTCTCAAAATATTTCTTGATATTATCTTCTTTTGAGATTTTCTGAGGTAGAGTGTTAAGTTGATCTCATCTTTCTCTTCTTGATTAAGCAGTAGGAATATATTGAAAACTCTACAATTTTCAATGAATTGAAATGGAATGATTGTACAAAAGTAAAGAATTGCTACCTTCTCAAAAAATGAATCTCAATCTACTAGGTGTGCACATAGATGTATTTTTTAGATCTATCTTTTGACCATTTATTATCAGACTTAATGCCTTTAATATATCATCTAAGATGGCACTGAGAAGCATATCCTCTAAGATGATTTTTTAATTTGTATTTGTAGTCTTTTATTGAGTTCAAGTGTTATGTTGGTGCTAAATCTGATCATTCTGTATTACATATATGGAGTCTTATTACATATATTTTAGAGCTATTGTGTATGAAAGAAGAACAAGGATCAAATATGGATGTGTTTCTGAAATAAAAAGTACTCAGTAGAAATGCTGGCCATTATCTTTTAATTATGTACTTCATCATCTATGTGATTTAATAGATTTAAAACTTTTCTTTTCATAATGGCTACATATGTTGTGGATTCAAATTATTTTCATGATATTTAAATTTTCTAGCAATATGTGTAGAAAGCTCTTTGACACTATTTAAGGCCTGTCTTTGAATCCCCAATGTAGCTATCCACCTTGCATATATGCTATTATCATGAGCAGAAAAACTATCTTAAGTGACCAAATCCAGCTATTGAATACCAGTAGAAATATATTATTATTGTTTTCTCCTTAGTCATCTGGAATAAAGGTGTAATTAAAGTCACAGTTCAGATAGACTCAAAGTCATTCCATTGTAAGGTTTCTAAATTAAAGGACAAGAATTTGACCCAAGCCTAAAAGACAAACTTCCATAAGAGTCCCAATATTCATCTGCTTGAAGTAAGTGATGCATTTCTCCAGTAAAGAAACCATGCATAAAATTGATACAAAAAATTTGATGTTAAACTGATGGAATATTTTTTTTTATACAAGGCATGTTGGATTTTAAGTCAAGTACCTGAAATAGTAGGTATGTATTTTAGCTTTTTTCCAGCCACATATTAAAAAAAATACCAGTCATCAGGGCTAAGATTGTGGTTCAGTGGTAGAATGCTTGCCTAGCACATGTGATGAACTGTGTTCAATCCTCAACACCACATAAAAATAAAATAATAAAATAAAGTGTAAACAAGTTTTGAAAATTAATAACAGTCATCAGAAATCCATGTAAATAAGTCTAAATCATTCCATGACTCTTTAGACCTTGCATATCTAAAAGACATGACAGTAAGGGAAACCAAAACAGTGAAACATCCATGAACATAGGATACTATTTAAAAATCTGAGGTAATGTAGATATTTGGCTAAACCATCAAAGAATTTACTTCTATTTATTTTTATTTTTACCTGGAATCTACTCTTTGTACTTGGAAATGAGACCCATTGTTATAACTCGGCATGTGTTCATAGTGTGTAATTATCAGATCAGGGTAATTTTCATCTCATTAAAATTATTATTCTGTGTTTGAAACTTTCTAAGTTCTGGCTATTTTGATTTATTTAAGTAGCTATTATACAATGTAATCACCTTATTGTGCTCTAAAACCTAAGAGTTACTTTCTGGATTTAATTGTTTTTTGCACTCCCTACACACAATCAGTCAGTTTCTCATTCTTATCATAAATCCGGGAAGTGTTTCTGTTCTCAGTTTCTGTGTGATTAACTTTTCAGCTTCAACACATAAATGCCACATGCAGTATTTGTGGGAAAATAAATGCCACTACTAGGAAAAACTAAAATATTATTCTCAATTAATAATTGTGGAAATTGGCATAAACCTCTGCATTCACTCATTCAGTGTTTAGAACTTGTCTACAATAATAAATATGGAAAAAAGAATAAAATATATAAATCAAATGTCCATATGTGTTTAACATTTTATGGGTCATATTTGGTCACTGGGAACAAGTGTTGTGACATCTATTTTTATAAAAATGACATATTCTAATTCTTATAACTTTATTTATAATAAGGGAATATATTATAAGTATGTTTTTATATTGTAAGTTTCAACAGATCCATATTACAATGGAATAAATAACTTTAAAAATTGTATAAGAGTTGGCTCAGTGGTGCAGGCCTGACATCCCAGTGGAAAAAATATTTTAAGAAAAAAATATTTTAAAAAATGGGGATATATCTCAGTGTTTAACCACCCAAATGCACTCACCCTCTACCCCTTCTCCACCTGAGATGCCCATCACAACACATGAAAGAACAGTATCTCAGCCTGCCACCTATCCAGCAGTTCTCCTTTCACAGCCCATCCGAACCCATTCCTCACTTTATGCTCATCTTTTCATGCCACCCTGTGAGTATGCATTGAGCCTGAACTAAGCCACACCAGCACAACTGGTTGCTAAGGTCCAGGTGGCAGGTATCCCTCATTCATCCCACTGGGACCTTATATTTTTTTAAAATGGGTTGCTAATAATTCAAAATGACAAGTTTATGGCTGAAATTACAGCTCAGTAGTAAACAAATTTCACATGTGCCTGGCTCTGTGTTCCAACTCCAGCCCCTAAAAAACACAGACAGGCCTAATGGCACATGCCTATAATTCCAGTGACTATAGAGGCTGATGCAGGAGGCTCAGAAGTCTAAGGACAGTTTCAGAAATCTAGTAAAGCCCTAAAAATCTGTCTCTAAAATTTAAAAAGGGTTGGGGATGGTTATTCAGTGATTAAGCAATCATAGATTCAGTCCCCACAACCAAAAACAAAAACAAACCCAAAGTAAAAGTGAAAAACAACTGTATTCCCCAATATCCTTTGCAGGTAGTGGTCTCTGTGATTTTGTGCTGGCCAATGAGATAACATTGGAAGCAATGGGACTCTAGCTCTTTGTTTTTTTCCTTTTTCTTTTTCCCCCGAATTGCTGTATTAAATGGATCGCACAATGAAAAACAGGAAGGGCCCTGGGGCATGATGGAATAGCTGGATAGCCATAGCAGCCCAGACTACCAATCACTGGGCTTTTTGATTTTCAAGTAAAAGGAAATATTTTCCAGTATTTGATGGGTTTACTTTTCTAGTATTGGAAAGACTGATGCATTGATTTTTCTCCTTGTTCTGCTTACTGTTCATTGTCTTCAGGTTCAGGAACAATGCAGGTAAAGAAAACCAGCCATCTTTGTCACCAATTGTTTTTCAGGTCTCTGGGGATTAAAGGAAAGTACAACACAGAACCTCTATAGTACCTAATCTGAGCCATTGGGACAGAGTTACGCCTGAGTCATCTCCAGGGTCCCTCATCTGCTGCAGAATGTTCACAGAGAGTATCTTTCATCTTGACGCCAACACTCAAGTCCAAAATCTCAGGGCTCCCATGCTTCTCCTGAGAACTATTCCACAACAGGCTGACACTGGTCCCAATCTCCAATCCTGCACTGATGGGCCATTGGGAAAGTGAGTTTAAGCAAGCTTTACTGTCCCCAATTTTCAAGTGTGTCTTCTCCAAAAAAAAACTTGAAACTTAATGAGCACTGAAGGAAGAAGTCAGGTTCCAAGGACTGAAGAAGAACCCTGCCACCAGAGAAACCTAGGATTTGAAAAAAATTCCAATTTAAGTGAGGTGGCAGGTAAATTATAGACCTTAACATAAAACAATAGCCTTACAGCAAAATGTCAGGTGTGGGCATGGAAGTATGTATGAAAGACTGACTTTTCACAGCCTCCACAACAGGTGAACATGAATGCTAAATTTGTAACACATAACATAAGAAAAAGGAACCACATTTTTTTCTTACTTGCCTATTTTTCTTTCTTTATTCTTTTTTTCTTTTTCTTTTTCTTTCGTTCTTTTCTTTTTCTTTCTTTCTTTCTTTTTTTTTTTGTACAAGGGTTTCAAACTAGGGGAACATAACTACTGAGCCTCATCCTCAGATTTTTTACTGTTATATTTTAACTTTTGAGAAACATTGTTAATCACAATATTGAGGTATTCTTATATCAAACAAGCCATACTACAAAGGTTCCAGAGCTAGAGAGAAAATCCTGCAATCGCAGAGTGTTAAATATGTCTGTGGAAGATGAGCCACATGGACACAATGTGGAAGATCAAATGGGTGGAGTGGGCATGGCTCTGCACAACAGTGCAGGTAAGAGGCCATATGCTGGGTGGAGCCTATGAAAAAAAGTGGAGAGGACATAGTGGGGCTTAGTTGTTTGGCAGAGTTGGTGAGGCAGAGTCAGGCTGAGTGAGTGGATCCCAACCATAAGAACAGTGGATGGGGAGAAGACAGAGGAAGCACGTTGGAAGCAGCATCCCACCCGGGACCCCTTAGGTGAGCACAGCCTAGGAACCAGGAGATGCAGTGATGAAGGAGCAGAGGGCATGGTGGGTGCATCCACAGGAAGCAAAGGGAGTCAGGAGAGGCATCCAGTAATACTGTCAGAAGTCACTGTTGACCCAGTGGGAACGAAGGGTCTTAGGGCTCTGAGATAGATATGTGACCTCAGGGTCTGCTCCACAAGGGGCCTCAGTTTACCCTCTTACACACTGAAGCAATGGAGGGAGGCTGAAGATGCCACAGCACAGCCTTTTTTGTTCCTCCCTCTCATGGGATGCAGTGCACTTTCCATTAATTTTTTCTGTTCTTCCAGGTCCATGACAGTACCTAAATCTGTTCTCTAGACAACGATATTTGTAATAAACTCTTCAAAACCTTTTGGCAAGAATATCCTGGGAGAGCACTGTTTGGCTCACAGGAGCAAATAGGTAACGGCAGAATATGAGCCACCAGGACCAGACACTGATTTATAGAGAAAGATACTTTCCAAGAACCTCTCATGTTATCCTGACTCGGTGCCAAAAAATTATCCCCAGGTCCTACCCTGAAATCCTGAACTGAGGTCCCAAACTGGTAACCAGAGAAGCGCACCTAGCTCCAGGTTTTTGTTGGTTGGTTGTTCAATTTTAAAATTTGCTTGGGGTCTGAGGCTGTGGCTCCACGGTAGAGCGATCGCCTAGCACTTACAAGGCCCTGGGATTGATCTTCAGCACCACAGTAAAAATAAATAAATAAATAAATAAATAAATAAATAAATAAATAAATAAATAAATAAGATAAAGGTATTGTGTCCAACTACCACTAAAAAATAAATATTTAAAAAATTTGCTTGGAATTTTAACGCAATTCTTTTTTTATATTTATTTTTTAGTTTTAGGTGGACACAATATTTTTATTTTATATTTATGTGGTGCTGAGGATCGAACTCAGTGCCTCACACATACTAGGTGAGCCCTCTACCACTCAGCCACGACCCCAGCCCTAGAACGTAATTCTTAAGATTCAGGAAAGTTTGCACAAAAACTCAGGTTTCTAACTGTCCTTCAAAGTCACCAGGAGATCTGGCAGCCCCAGACTGAGTTCTTACACAGCAAGGATTGCTAGCACTGTCCTGTCAGTTTCCATGACTCCGGAGTGCAGCCGAGTCCTCTTTGCCCCTTTTGTGTCTGGCCCTGGAGTCCTTGAGTGTTGCTAACACACTAAGCGTTAGATGAGCTGGGGCAGCAGGCAGGAATCAGCATGGAACTTCTGGTCCAGCCCTGCTTCCTGCTTGCTGTGTGACTTTGCTCCAGTCACACCACCTCTCTGTGCTTCAGTTTTCCTATCTGTCTGGAGGCCAATAGACTAGATCAGTGGTTTCCCAATTTAAGCCAAGGCAAGGCTGAGAGGTGGGCTGCCTTGTCTCCCTTCTCTCCTTTCTGAATTAGGCCTGGGCATCAGATTTTGCTTAGGTGACTCCCTGTTTATCCAGGGTTCAAAAATTCCTGGGTAACTACTTGTGTTAACCCCATAGCCAGGGCCTTGAGGTGTATTACAAGAGAAAAGAGACAATACCTTTTTCATTTTTATTTTTTTTGTGGTAGTGGGGATTGAACCCAGGGTGCTTTACTGCTGAATTCTATCCACAGCCTCCACCTCCTTTATTTTTGAGACAAGGTCTTCTAAGTTGCTGAGGCTGGCCTCAAACTGATGATCTTCCTGCCTCAGTTTCCTGAGCTGCTGGGATTACAGGCATGCGCCAAGGCTTCTGGAACCATAATGTGTTTATAGATAGCAATGATGGAATTTGATGAGCAGCATTATTCTCCTACAAAGAGAGGCTATCCTCCCCTGTTTTACAGATGAAGAAAGTGAGGTTTTGAGAGGCTGAGTAACTAGCCAGAGGTCACAGAGCTACAAGTGGCCAAGAGCCCATGTTTGTGTCATTGCAGACAGTGAGGCCCTAACTACTTTTCTGTCCCTTAGGTGGCTTGGGAGGAGGTGGGTGTAGAGAGGTGCCCTGCAGCAAAGGGGAGGCCAGTGCCCTGGGAGACCCTGCCACCTCTTGCACTAGCCCTTCTTGCAGGCCATCGGCACACACAGGGAAGTCCCCCTCTGGCTGTGTGCTAAGGACCAGGCTTCCCTCCCTCAGGGCTGACCCGGGCTGGGCTCTGGGCTCCAGGTGATCAGGAGGTCTGGCAGCCCTGGACTGAGTTCTTGCACAGCAAGGGTCAGTGGTCCTGTGCGCTGCCTTCAGATGGGGTAGGGACTTGCACCCGAGGCCCATCGAGTCAAAAAACCCTTGTGATTCTTTGCAGGTGTAATAATTGCTCACCGAGCTCCACAAGCCACATTCTGCAGCCCAGACCACTGCTGTGGTTGTCACGAGGAACCTGAAAAATGGGGGTTCTTGTAGTTCTCAGGACCCAGCGTGTCCTGTCTGAGTCTTGGTTCTCCCATCTGAGAAAGGATAACCCCTGTCCATTGCCACTCCTAGCCTGTGTCCCTTTGATGGAAAGGGCAAGTGAAACCTCCTCTGCCAGGCTCCCCCTGCAGCTCATCCCTTCTGCAGCTCCTCTCAGGAAAGGGGCTGAATCCTCAGATTTACAGGAGATATCTGTAAAGGCTAATGTTATAGGCTCTGGCCAATGTCCTCAGCTGCTGAGGGCTGGGCTTGTGACTGTTTCCAAGGCCTCGTCCATCCCAGGCCTGTGTTCCCAATGGCTGGGGGAGCCTGGAACCAGCCAGGAACACCTGGCAGCCTCTAGCCAGTCCTTGGGCGCAGGCTGCCCTTCCTGCACTGGCTGCTTCCTGAGTGCTCTGGGCTCCAGGGAAAAAAAGTGGGTTCTCAGTGAGCCCCACAGCCCTCCAGGAAAAAAGAGATTGCTTTCTTCCTCCAGGTGGGGCCTGGGCCTGACTCTCCAGGGCAGAGTGGAGGGCTGTGGCTCTCGGGCCTGATGAGATCACCCTTCCCAGGTGGCTCGTGGGTGGGATGTGTGTGGAGATGTGCTTGGTCTTAGCGGCTGTCTTAGTAACAGGGCGCTATCCTGTCCATCAGGGTTCAGGGTGCACATGACAGAGGTGACAACATAGGCCCAAGAGGGATTTCCTGGCCGGGGAGAGCTGCTGGGATGAATGGGAGGAGGACTAGGGCTTGGTTGGCTCCAGACCCTAGGGGACCAAGGAATGTACCACCCTCCAGGGAACCCCATCGTGCGGAGAGGCCCTAGTCCTGGTGTCGCTGTGTCCCTGGGCTGCAGAATAAGGGCTTGGGGAAGCATATGCACTATCCTGGGTTAAAAGGGAGAGTTCCTCAAGGTCCGCACAGGGAATAGTTGGGTCTTAGGGCACAGTCAGGGTGCTGGCAGCAGAGGTGGGGCAGAGGCTGCCTGGAGGCGGGGACACCTGCCCGAGCACTGCTGCTGTTTGGGTGTGCTGTCCCAACATCTTGGGAGGCTTCATCGGCCAAGTCGGGGTCATGGGGTGGGCTGGGTGGAGAGGTTTTTTGCACATCAGACCAGCTTTGGGCCCTGGATTGGGTTTACCAAGTCACAGCACATGGGACATTGGGATGGGAGGGGTCTTGGGGGAAACCTGGTCCAGTCTCACCTTGTACCACAGGGAAATGGGAGTCCAGAAAGGCCAAGAATTTCTCCAGGGCCCCACCACCCAGGAGGGACAGGTTGGAGAGAGGGGGTCGAGATGGAGCACCAGAATACCCTGTCCTCAAGGGAATATGGGCACCCTGGGAATGGGGCAGAGGGTTGTAATGAGGACACACACACACTTTTAAAAACACTGACTGCTCATGAATGCTTATGGGACAAAATTAAAAACAACCCTCAGCCACCCTCCTGCATTTCCCAGAGGCCACCGCCATTCCAGTTTCTGATGCCTGGTAATAGGCAATTGCGTGTTCGACCACATGTGTGACAGACACAGACATCTTCCTCCTGTCACTGCACCACGCTGTGGTCTGTGTTGGTAACAATTCCAAACCCGTTCATTCAGCACCACTTCAGGACTTTCTCTTTCCTTCCCTTCCTCTCTGCCTCCTTCCTTCCTTTCTCTCTCTCTCTTCCCTCTTTCTGTTTTGGTACTGGATGTGAACCCAGGGCCACACATGCTTGAGAAGCACTTGACCACATAGCCACACCCTCAGCCCCTTCTGTTATTTTGGGAGGGGATTGAACTCAGGGGCACTCCACCACTGAGCCACCTCCCCAGGCCTATTTTGTATTTTATTTAGAGACAGAGACTCACTGACTGCTTAGCACCTCTCCGAGGCTGAGGCTGGTTTTGAACTTGGAATCCTCCCATCTCAGCCTCCCACACGTGTGTGGCCCCTACTGTTTTTGAGACAGGGCCTCACTGAGTTGTCCAGGCCAGCCTGGAACTTGCGATCCCCCATTTTCAGCCTTCCAAGTCACTGGGATTGCGGGTGTGTGACACCACATCTGGGACTTTAGTACTTTGTAAGTCAACTTGTTTTTGTTGACACTCGAAACACAGACAAGTCCACTGTCCACCAGCGTGTTCCAATGAGGAACAACAGGTCAAGCTTCCCAGGGGCCGACTGTGCTCCACCCTCTGCCCGAGGACAGTGGCTGCCCTCACTTGGAGGTTTTAATTGCTATGTGTTTGTTTTAGTTGCTTTTTGTTTGAAAAACCAAACCAAACCCCAAACCAAAACAAAACAAAACAAAAAAACCCAGCCGGCACACCCCACTGGAGATTTCCCAGGGAGGATTGCTTGGGATGGCAATTGGGGTGCTAGGCTTGGGGCTCTGATTCTGTAACACAGGATGGCTTAGGCTTCTCAAACCCAGTAATGACAGTGGGAAAACTGGAGGCCACAGGGACCTTATTTTCTCCTGCTCACCCTCATTCCAGTCCTACCCCCTTGACTGTCCACACACAGTCCACCATGCATGCAAGACATGGCTCATCTGTCATGCTGCAAGACACAGACTCCCCAGGGAAAGTGGGGAAACTTAGGAAAGTGGCTTAGCCTCTGCCAGTGTATGTGTCCCAGCCTCTACCAATAACATGACTTGGCTCTCTATCCCCCCTGCACCATCAGAGCCTTGAGCGGGATAGGTGGGGGTCATGGGTGGAGCACCCACTGCGTCTGCTACAGCAAGTTACCCAGCCCCAGCCTCCACGGCTTCATCTGTTAAATTGGGACATCAGAACAATCTTGCTTGTTTGTTTTTTTAAATCATGTTGTTGTATTTTTTTATGTATATTTTACTTATTTTTAGGTGGTGCTGAGGATCGAACCCAGTGCCTCATGCAATCTAAGCAAGCAGCTCTATCAATGAGCCCCAGACCCAGCTCTGGAAAGCCTTGTTTAAAAAATAAGAAGCCAGTCATGGTGGCATGACCTTGTAGTCCCCGCTGTCCCCGCTGTACAGGATGCTGTGACAATGAGAATCACTGGAGCCCAGGAGTTGGAAGCCAACCTGGTCAACATAAGCAAGATCTCGCCTCAAACATAAGATAAAGCCAGGCACGGTGATGCCGACCTGAAATCCCAGCTGCTTGGGAGGCTTAGGCAGGAGTATTGTGAGTTCAAAATTGGCCTCTGCAAAAGTGAGGCGCTAAGGGTTGGGGTTGTGGCTCAAGTAACAGAGCACTCCCCTAGCACATGTGAGGAACAGGATTCCATCCTCATCACTATAAAAAATTAAAGATATTATGTCCACCTAGAACTAAAGAATATATATATATTTTTAAAAAAGGTGCTAAGAAACTCAGTGAGATCTTGTCTTTAAATAAAATACAAAATAGGGCTGCAATGTGGCTCAGTGGTCAATAAATTAGGCTTTTTCCCAATTGTCTTACTAATGAGCCCATGCCATTTAGAAAGTGGTTTTTCCACTCTACCTTTCTGTCATAAATGTGCTTTTCCTCACTCCTTCCCTAAACAGGCTGTGAATTCTCCATATTTCTCTTTTAAATTATACATTTCAGCTTTAGATTATCCCATTGGTTCCAAGTTGTATAGAATACAATTTAAAGTAACCAGGAAGGAGCCTGAATGCTGTTTTGACTACATATTTTCTTCATTAGATATTATAGTCCATCACTTCTAGATTTGGCCCTCCATAAGCTTTAGAGCATGGACACAGTTCAGCCACATTCACAGCAGAGGTGTGACAATTGTTGATTCCAGTTTCCATTAGAATAGTCTTCATTTGCATCTGAGTTCTCATCAGCATGGTCCTTACTGTCTGAATTTCTATCAGCATTCTGGTCATGGCCATTTATCCCATCTTTCAGATATTTCAGATCTTTACAGGTTTAAGGCTCTGAGAGGAGTCCCTCTTGGATGCATCACAACATGGCAGGCGCCATGTTGTGTATCTCTCAAATCTATATCTTATCTCTTTCTCCTTATAAAATCACCAAAACTCCATCAAAGGGGCTCCATCCTAATGAAGGAATCAAACCTAATCATTTTTCAAGGGCCCTACCACTAAACACCATAGTCCAATTAGTTTCTACCTTCTTTAATATCATTGACATAAGATTTTTGTAATTAAATTCCTTCATGAGTTCAGAGAGACAACCCATTTTCATACATAGCCTACAACGTATATTCAATTCATCATGGAAGAATTACTTAGACAACCTCTATCATATAGTCTTCCAACAATACTTTTATTAAAAAGTGAAGAAGTTTTTAAATATCCTTCAATTAGCATTTTGAAAAAGAAAAACCATAAATATGATAATAAATTCACCTGTATTTTAAGTTTAACATGGCTTGTATTTTAGTGTTTTATCATACATGTGTATGTAAGGTGTGTTTATGAAGACTTCTGTTTAAATACAAAAATAGTGTGAATATAAACTTATATGCTTATATGTCTATATATGAGCAAACTCCCAATGAACATATTTTATACTTTCGTAACTTGAGTATTTGTACTCTAATGTCTCTGCAGACAAATAATCTTCAAAAATATTTTGAAACTATTTTACCGTATACTATCATAGTAATAACGTGTAAGATATTAACCAATAGATTATTATTTATAATTCATACAAATAAAATTATAGAACACATTTTTATATAAATATTTAACCTGAATATCAAGAATGATTGAAATTGGAATTACTAGATCAAAAGTATACAGTTTAAAAAAAGTACACACATACTCCAAAATTTTGGCAAATTTTTCTTCAGAAAGTTTAGGAAGTGAAAATTCTTATATCAGTTTAACTTTATTTTCATTTTCTTTAATGATGGTTAAATATATATGCATATACACATATATTTATCTGCATATATAAAGAACTGAAAGTTGATAGCTTAAAATGGCATCAAAATCTTGTTTTACTCAGTGGCTAGGGAGGGTGAAGCAGAATAATCACAAGTTCAAAGCCAGGCTTAGAGACTTAGTAAGGCCCTAAGCAAAATAGTAAGATATATATATATATATATATATATATATATATATATATATATATATACACATATATAAATTTAAATTAGTAAGATATATATATATATATACATACACATACATATATAAATTTATGTAAAATATTTATTTATTTATAGGTTGTATATATGGAAAAGTTATAGATAATGTCATATATATATATATATATATATATATATATATATATATATATATATACACATATGATATTATCTATATTTTTTATTTCTTTTATTCCAAATGAGTATGTTCAGTGATTCTAATGTTGTATTATTTATACTGCAAAATATAATAAACTTGTGAATTTCTCCTCTATTCCTAGTCTTACAACCTTCTTCTCAATTGCAAAATTAGTTATTCCAGTGTTAGTTATCCACACCTTTTTCTTTGATTTCACTTCTTTGATTCTAATTTCGTCATCTAAGTGTTGAGTCTTCCGGATGCAGTGACACACACCTGTAATCACAGCTGGTTGGGTGACCCCCAAAAAATGTTGAATCCATCTGGTATTAATAATAGTATGTTATCAAGATCTAATTTGATTTTCAAATGAAGCAAATTTGTTCATTGAAAAAATCCTCTTCTTTGTATTGAATTGCAATTCTCTTTATTTATTTATGTATTTATTCATGTATTTATTTTAAATATTTTTTAGTTGTAGTTGGACAAAATGCCTTTGTTTTATGTATTTTTATGTGGTGCTGAGGTCTGAACCCAGTGCCTCATATGTGCTAGGCAAGCATACTACCACTGGCCACAACCCCAGCTCCTGCAATTCTTTTTTTTACTGTGTACATGAACATGTGTACACACTTGGACATGCACATTTGTAACCACATCTAAAGTAACATCTTCTCTAAGATTATTTGTTTGTTACACATTTTTTAGGTTTTTATAATGAGTTGTTTATTTAAATGATCTAATTCAGAAGCTCTCAAGATTTATTATCTATTAGCTCTATTTCAAATAAAATGTAAAAGCATTACTTTCAGTAAAAAGACTCAGTGAAAAACAATACACTCTAAACCTGTTGATCTCCTAAAAGTTGAGAGTAGAACAGTGGTTAGGCAAGATTTAGAAGGGGTAGGGAAGTTGTCAATGGGAATAGTTTTATAGTTAAAAGGAATAATTTCTGGAGTTTTATTGTAAAGTAGAGTGACTTAGCAATAATGTATAAAGAATTGAAGGGAGATTATTAAGGTTCTTACTTTAAGAAATGATAAATATTTAAGAAGGATTTGTTGTTTACCGTGAATCTATGATTATACAATGTATACAAGTGTTTAAACATCCTATTATATCAATCAGAAATAAAATAAAACCTAAAAAATCTCAATTGTTATATTCTCCAATCTTGCACAACTCTTATAAATTAATTCTCAAATAATTGACATTAATGCAATAATTAGTTTTCCCATGTAGGAATAAGACTCTGAGGAATTATATAATCATCCAAGGAACTTAATAATTGCAAGAGTATTGCATCTATGGGACACAGAGAAAATAAATATTACTTTTGTCCTGAATTAAAATGAAAATGATGGTATGATTTATACTGCATCTCTGACATTCACCTTAAATTATTAGACAGTTTTTCTTCTCTGTGGACTAGGGCTATCTCAGTGGCAAAGTGAGCTTGCAAACCTTCAGGACAGATCTGAGTATTGATAAAACCATTTTTTAAAAAAATCAAAGATAATATAGAGAGAACACATTTGTTCTATTTGTCTTCATTCTGTTATGCACACTATACTCTCACTCCCATTTTTTATTTTGATCACTTTAGTTAAAGAAGAACACATTTTATATCATGAAAGTTATTGAATCATTTTGCTGAGGTAAATTTTAGTTTATTCAAGTTTTGAATGTTTGCTTTAGAACTTAAAGAAAAGGCATTGAATAGAAGGTTTCAAGAACTTAGCTAGGAACACTGGATGGGCAGTGATGTCAAGCAGAGCTCATTTTTCCTAACTGGGTGCTTCTGGGGAGTCCACCAGGAGGTCAGTTCCTTCTTTGGTTTTCATGCTAACTGTCTGAGTTCAAGACTGCTACAATTTCAGTTCTCAGGGTTCATGAGGCTTTCTAAAACTTATATTGGCAGTAATTTTAGATTTAGTGAAAAAAAAAAGTCAATGAGTGTAGGAACCAGGGAATAGGATGCATTTTCCTTCTGAAAGGGAACTTCATGTGAGAAAGAAAGTTTATCTGTGAAACACTATATTGATATAGGCAGGAAGGTTGATAAGGGCATGCTAACTCAGGTTGTTGAACAGAATAAAATTGAAAAGTAGTGTTATAATGTGATCATCAGTTATTTTCTAAAAATAATTTTAGTTACACATGTGCACAATACCCTTCTTTTATTTATTTCTTTTAATGTGGTGCTGAGGACTAAAACCCTATCACTGAATACCACAGCCCCACCAGTTATTTCTTGCAAAGGTTATTTTTGAGCTCATTAAATGAATGAGGTACATTCTAAGTGCCAGGTATTTATCAGTTAACAGGCAAGTGTTTTCATACGTGCGAGGGGGTAAGTGGTTCTTACAGTTGCCTGATTTATAGAAGATGTTAAAATAAATGTCATTATAAAAAATAAAAATAAATGTAAGATCAAAGAAATTTTATCACAGAATATATGTGTGTGTATTGACATTTGTACTTAACTTTTTGCAAATAATAATAACAGTTAATGTAAAGTGCTTGCAAATTTTTTCTGATTCTCATGCAATAACTAATCACCATGTTTATACTAGCAACATGTCATAAAATATCTATAGGTTAGAATAAGCTTTTTTTCCCATTTCCCTCACAATCTCTTATATGTAATTTTGTATAACAATGCGGGTCTCCTTGCATTTGCATGCAATTTCCCTTTTCTCTCCCTTTCCCTCCCACCTCATGTCTCTGTTTAATGTTAATCTTTTCCTCCTGCTCTTCCTCCCTGCTCTGTTCTTAGGTGTTCTCATTATATCAAAGAAGACATTTTGCATTTGTTTTTTAGGGATTGGCTAGCTTCACTTAGCATAATCTGCTCTAATGCCATCCATTTCCCTGCAAATTCCATGATTTTGTCATTTTTTAGTGCTGCATAATACTCCATTGTGTATAAATGCCCCTTTTTTTATCCATTCATCTATTGAAGGGCAGCTGGGTTGGTTCCACAGTCTAGCTATTATGAATTGTGCTGCTATGAACATCGATGTGGCAGTATCCCTGTAGTATGTTCTTTTAAGGTCTTCAGGGAATAGTCCGAGAAGGGCAATACCTGGGTCAAATGGTGATTCCATTCCCAGCTTTCCCAGGAATCTCCATACTGCTTTCCAAACTGGCCGCACCAATTTTCATTCCCACCAGCAAAGTACAAGAGTACCCTTTTCCACACATCCTCTCCAGCACCTGTTCTTGTTTGACTTCCTAATGGCTGCCAATCTTACTGGAGTGAGATGGTATCTTAGGGTGGTTTTTCTTTGCATTTCTCTGACTGCTAGAGATGGTGAGCAACATGTCAGAAAATATCTATAGGTTAGAAGAAGCTTATGCTTGTTAGTATTTTTCCTAGTGTAATGATTCTGGTAGCACCAGATTCAAACTATAAAGAGCACTGCTTTTAAATAATAGACAATTATGAACAAATTTTCATTAGACTTTTAAGTTGGTTAATAATCATCTGCTATTTAAAAACATCTAGCTCAGATTTGTGTTTCTGAGGTTAACTACAAAGGTCTGCACACAAATCATTAAAAATTCCTGGGCCATTTTATATTTCTTGTTAACATAGTATTTTTTTAATTACTGTATCATAATCTTACGTGGAATTTAAATTTTCAATTTCAGCTTTGCTAATACACTTAAATTATTCAGCTAAAATATTTTACAGAACATTTTCAAGAATATATTCTGATATAAATCATATGTGTTGTTAATTATTCATTTGTAAGCAAATATTACCACAATAATATTATGTAATATTATTTAGAGTGTGAAAGTATATAGAAATATTTTGAATTTTATGTATATATATATATATATATATATATATATATATATATATATATATATATATATATACACACTCACACACACATACACACATCACACATACACACAAAGCTTGAAAAAATAATTTGGTTGTCTATTGGCTAGACAAATGGAAATTTAAATAAATTTAGCCTCAAACTTGCCATGTAAATTTGAAATAGTTATACATAGTACTGATTTACTTGTCATTTTCTATGTAACTGTATTGTTACTACATGTCATAATCAATTATAACACTATGAAATTTGTAATCAGTATGAGCATATCATTAACAAAAATCAATAATACATTATTGCATTTCTGTGAGTTTACAAATCTCCAGTCCTTCTTAGAAAGACTTACTATAGGCTTTGAAGGATTTATAAATTTAACGTATTACTGCAATGTGTTGTTGGGGTCCATTACTAAGAAAACAGATATTTTCTAGATGGCATTGAGATACATCTCTATAACTTTGATGAAAGTATGGAATGCAAGCTGGGCAAAAGAATAAAAACTACCTCAGGCATCAAGAACCACAGGAACTCAAGCATCACAGCAGCAAATTGTTGAATGAGCACTGCACAGTGCATCTTAGCCATACTCATGATAACCTGGGAGTTCACAGCTATCAGATTGAGGAAAGATTGAATAATAGAGAGTTTACAATTCATGTTAAGAGTGAATTGGACCCAATTAATGGTCTTCCCTTAGAAAATTAATGTGTTTTTAACGTACATGTACAATAATATCCACATATACCCAAAATGAAAATTGTAATTTGTTAAAACACAAAGACTATATAAGTCCTGTTACATTTTCATTTTTACATTTAATCATTTCATTTAGTTTACATGGCAATCTCTAGTCACATACTAGCTTACATATTTTTATGTGTTGTCAAATTCTTTTCATCAATTTCAATACTTAAAGATGAAACTAAACAATTCCATTATTATATTTTAAGAAATTACCACCATGAAGAAAATAGACAGGAAATTCATCTTGTCCTTAGTTTACTTTGCTTTCTTTGTGTATTCTCATGCAGTGCTTTTTATTTATGATCTTGAGAAAGCCATGGGAAGGTGAATTTACCTTCTTGCAAAAAAACAGAGAAATGTATTATAGAATGTTTAGTTGTTTCCTGGTGGTATCTTTTTCAAAAGGTATATGGAAATGACATTATAGACAATATCAAGTTACAGTTAAATATTTTTCTGTCAAGGAGAGAGGAGATTTCAGAAATATGAATCTGCTCCTCTTTGGGCCTATCTTAAATTCTGGCTCTTACACCCAGCCAACTGTCAGGCACAGATCTATGTAAACATGAGTGCCTCACGGGTGGGCCTGAGATCTTTCCATTCCAGTCTTTAAAGATAAAGTTTCTTGACAGATGATATTTTAGGAAGACATCTCCTGAGACTTTCTCACAGTTCAATCAGGCATGTCTCGATTTGTATAGGAAAATCTCTGCATTTGCTCTATTGTTTCTTGTAAGAGAGAGAGTGTGCTCCCAATGAGTAGACACATTAAGATTTGCCTTTACAGAAGGTTTACCCATGATTGTTTAAACATGATATTTATGCATTATTATTTTTGTGGGATAATAAATTCAACATAAAGTATTCATTCCCATTTTAAAATTACAACCTTGGTTTCAGACTTGATAAGGGTATGTAAAATTTTCTAAAGAAAATATTTTATATAGAAGAAATCATGTAATACCTTGAATTTCAAAGAAGTTTCACATTTGACTGAACAATCATGTGGAATAAAAAATATCTGAAACGTCTAAAGTACAAAAACTACATGATAAAGGGTCCAGAATATGTAGGGATCTAAAACTATTTTTTTGTATGAAATACACTTAATGGTCTCTCCGATTTTACAAATTCATTGCTAGCTTATAAAACAAAAACTATTGAGTTACATTTACCTTTGCAGATGCACAAAACACACAACAAAAGTCAGACAGAGATTAAAATATTCCAGCTTCCCATGAGATGATATTATTTCCATAAACTTTATAAAGCAAAATTAAATTCTTCTCTAATTATAGCTAAATATATTCACAAAACTTTAAAGATTAATAATGATTTAAGAAATTTTTAAGAACTTAAGAATACACTTAAGAAAAGGTCCTGAGTTATTGTAAAAAATATTTTAATGCTGTTTTGTTTTAGGCTTTACATAATAAATTTGCAAGAGAAAAATAAATGCTTTTTCATAATGATATAATATGTACTTAAGAGTATGCAGCTTAATATGTGTTTCTTTGTAGTGACATATTTCTAATAGTAAAAAAAAATTAAGAATTTAAATACTTAAGTGATTCTGTTTTTGTATGTTTTAGGAAAGAAACAAATGTGATGAGCTTATAAGGGATATTATCTCTGAAGATCAAGTTCATATCCATGAAGAAATTACAACAAAAATATGAACTACTTTGTAAAATATCCAAGTTACATATTCAAGTTTCATTTAAAACTTTTTTTTTCCTTTCTCTTTTTCTGGGAGAGCAAGTGATTCAGTATTTTCCTCGTAGGAAAATTGAATTACTAACCAGTAATTACAGTTCTCTGAATGTCATATTCTCAGTGGATTTGTATCAATTGTCTTGGGGCATTTTGGCACATGAGTTCCAGTAATGTAACATTGTGAAATAAAGAAAATTAAGTTCTAATAGATTATATCTTAAATTTGTCTAGTATATTTCTATAAAGCCACTTTGAAATTTTTTTTTCCAACAGTCTTGTGAAATAGATTCAGTTAACCCAAGATGTAGTTCTTTAGCACACAGAAAGGTGAAATCCAAATCCAAGATCATAATGTCATTTATGAAGCTAGAAAAATCTGTGCATGATGAGGTACCACAGATTCACTCTTCTATATTGAGTCTGCAATTCCATTTGTTAAATTATGTTGCAAAGCAATATAAATGGGAGATACTAATCTTATAACATTTAAAATACCCTCACTATCATTGTCTTGTAATTTTTAAGCATTTAATTCATTATAACATGCTACATATTAAAGTATGAATTACTAATTAATATGTGTATTTAAAAACTGAGATAAATGTAGAAATTCAATTACTAGGAGAGTTTTTGAAAATACAAGATATTATAATCTAGAATATAAAGTGAAAATGTTTAAGCATAATTATTATATTTCCAGTTATATGAACAGTAAGAAATATCTTACCATTTTAGAACCCTTAAAGATAAAAATACATATTTCATTGAATCAGGATTTTGTTTTAGGGTATAATGCAACTACGAATGAACTAGTATTTTTTGGAGAACAGAAAGATAAAAATTTTACCTTATGTAATATTGATTTTAGGAAATTTTGAAGAAATACTTTAAAAAGCTTAATATCCTTTAAATTTTAAATGTTTCCTTCCTATTGCCAAATTAAAAGATCCTACTTTTCCTTGACTTATATTCAATCAGTAAGGTTAAGTATTATTTTAAAACACATGAGCTTACTTAAAAACTAAGAGGTATGAAAATGAAGAAAGCTATTATTTTAGATATTTGGATGGTAAAAATTGCTATTATGCAAAGGGATTTTATCTTAATTATTCTGGAAGATGATTCAATTTATTTACATTGCATATCGTAAAATTAGCATACATGATTTATTTATTCATATGATTATCTGGAAATAAATATTGAACTAAGAAAAGATTAAGTTTTAAAATTAAAAATTTGGCTCTTGCCCTCTGAGTCAGTCTGAGTCAGGGGATAGGGGACTTTTCCAAAGAGCTTTGCAACTCTAGGCCACATAACCTCCCGATCAGGGAGATTAATGAGACACTGGAGGACAGAAAGCCAATCAGTGCATTTGCTGTGAAGAGGAGGGTCATCAGAAAATGGAGACATCCCTGATGCTTCCGAGGGAAGCCACATGGTCAAGCAAGGCCTGGACCCATCCTAGCACAAATGGCACTAGCAGATGTGACAAGCTGCTGCAAGTTCCTGAGGACTCCCAAGGAAACTCAGCTGACTGTTAACAATAGATAGAAACAAAAGTCAGTTTGACTTGCTTCATCTTAAACACTTAGCAAAGACAGTCAAAGCCAAAACACAGCTATTCCTGGGCATTTTAAATAAAATAATAGTTAAATGTAACTTCCATAAATAAGTAAACAGGAGGCTTCAAAAGAGATTCTCAGACAGGAATGCCTGATTACTATCAAAAGAAACTGCCAGAGTAGTTTTTAGTTCAAGGCCTTTATTTCTAATCTATGCAGGTAGACTTAATGTTTGCTAGTATGGTTATCCAGCCCTAAGTAACAGAATTAAATATTTCTCTATTAGACACAGAGGTCATACTAGTAAAAGGATTTTGCAAGCTCAGATGACATTAAGTTATTAAACTGTATCTTAAGGAAAAGGACATCTGTAACCCTAAAAGTTAAATGTTGTGTTTACACCCCTGACAATTCTGGCAATGTGACGAATATCCTTAAAGATTTACATGCTCAGATAGAAGCCATGTCCTCAGCAACTTTGTCATGGAAACAATATCTTAGCTCCTGGTTCTTGGTAATTCCTGGTGGAAAACATTGTTAGTCTTTGTATTTGCCATCATACTCATTGGCATATTCCTGTGCTATGGGATTTATTGCTGCATCAATCTGGTTCCAGTACTAATGAATTCTTGTTTCTCTTATAGACCACCCATCACTCAAATGGCCTTCCAGTCTATTACTTCTCAATCAGACTTCTATCATGGACCCACTCGATAGACGCGATTTTTAAAGGGAGATTCCAAACTGCTTGCCCCACACCGTCCCTTGACAGCCTGAAGAAGCCAGAAAGATTTTCTTCGCCCCCCTTGCTTACAGCAGTAAGGAGGTCCCAAATTAGAGGGGGGAATGAAGCCATATTTAAAGTTAGGTAGTCAGTGTAGTTAGGTAAATTGGGTCTAATATCGAGTGAAATCTAAAATGGAGGCCATGCTGGGAATGACTCAGGGAAAAAGCAGGACAATTCATGGAATGTTAATGAAGTCCTGAAAAGGCCCTAGGCCAAAGTCCACCTCAAAGAAATGTTAATGGAGCTCAGGAAACAGCCCCCAACAGATTTGGAGATAGCCCATCCTAGAGAAATGATAAGCCCATCCCAAAAGGTGATAATTGGCCCCACCTGTGTCCTAACCCCTTCAACCTATATTCCATCACCAAAACTATAAAAAGGAGAAAGAACAGCCCTTCCACGGATTCCCACCTTTTGGGTCCCCTTCTTCCTCCGGGAGAAGTCTTTTCTGCTGTCCTTTAATAAATTTCTAATTTCTACTCTGAAAAAAAAATTCATCTTGTAATAAGCATATTTTGTTACTAATGACGTACATAACAGATTTTTTAAAGAGATTGTATGCAATACATATATTTGGGACTGGGAGTATACCTCAGTGGTAGAGCACTTGCATAGCAATTGTAAGGCCTTGGGTTTAATCCTCATCTTCACAGAAAAGGAAAAACAACCACAACCAATTATTCCCTAACACTTTTGTCCATATGTTTGTGAGTATAGTATAACTTGTATTTCAAATGAAGGGTTGTGTTTCTTATTTAAAGGAATGAGTAGTTTCAAGTTTCCAGTATCAAAGATGACTTCCAGGTAGACATGTTTGTCATTGCCATGAGAACTGGTTGCCTTTTTCACTACCCTAGAATAATATGTTAAGTGGAAAATACAATATAAATTGAGTGAGTATTTTCCCAGGTCCAAGTATGAGTTAAAGGTTTAGAAATATTTTATTGTCAAAAAGAGTACAAAGTGTGAAATGTCTAATAGTTTGTAGGTTGTTCATTTTATTAAAATTAGATTTTAAGGTAATAATAAAAGCAACTATCCTTTGAAACTAACTATGAGTGCCAAGTACCTTGCAAGCACTATTGTATTTGAGGTTTACAACACCATTGTCTAGAGAGCTGTGTTCCTTGTTAAGTAGGAGAGGCAGAGATAGAATTCAGACTCAGAAAAGCATAACTCTAAAATGCAAACTTTCAACCCATGTACTATATTCCCTTCTGAGCCCCGAAGTTTTTTGGTTTTTTTTTTTTTTTTTGATTTCTAAAAAGTAAATCCATTCCAAGTCTTAATTTACGTTTAATTGTATTAAAAATTTTTTTTGGAAGGGAATATTCTTATTACAAAAGTAGAACATCCTGTGAAGTCTATAAAAAAAGGTAAATCAAAGAAAAAATTAATTACCCATAGTCATAATACTCCCAAATTAATTCATTCAATAACTGTAAATTCTGTAGATTTTTTAACATTAGGTATCCGTAGGCCCACATAGCCAAAGACTAGTGATGGTCTTCTTCTATCTAAAACTTAGACCCTAAAATGTGAAGGCATTAAGATTAAATGATGCCTCCCTGTTATTATATAGCAAGTGATAATGTTAAGTGTAATGTTTAAAAAATATTTTTTTCTGATAACATTATAGTTTATTAAATGTTCATGTTGTCAATGTTTACAACATAATTGATAATAGTTCATGGTATTCCAGTAAATATGTATTTTAACACTTAGTTTCTTTAATTTTTTTTTACCAACTATTGGAGTTTAGTAAAATTTTACCATGTTTATTTTTGTTTAAACTTGAATCCATGTACTTATTCATTATGCATGCCTACATGATTGCAGGAATGCATTCCTTATTTATTTATTTATTTATTTATTTTGGTACCAAGGATTGGACCCAGTGATGCTTAACCACTGATCCACATACTCAGCCCTTTTTTTGTATTTTTTTTAGAAACAGGACCTCACTGAGTTGAGTTGCTGAGGGACTCCCTAAATTGCTGAGGCTGGCTTTGAACTCACAATCATCCTGCCTCAGCATCCCAAGACTCTGGCGTGTACCACTGAAACCAGCTACATGAATTCATGTACAAGAGACCACAATGCAGTTAAATTCTCCAGGTATATTAAACATATTATCCTTAAAGTAATTTTTATGTAGGCCACGTGTGGAGATATATATATATATATATATATATATATATATATATATATATATAAATTACTTTAAAGAATTTTATATATAATTGTATACAAACATATATAGGTATAAAAACTTGAAAAACAAGATACTTCTTTCCACTTTATATTAGGATTATAAGATGATGGAAGAGGATTTCCCTGTAGGAAGTAAAAGGTCTCAGTATTCATATTTTTCAAGAATACCACCAAAGAAATTTTGAAGTAAGACTGCTAACAATGTGTAATGGTTTTCAGTCTATTGAGAAAACAGTGGATTGATCAAGACTATATAATAGCACTATTTTAGAGTAGAAATTTTTTTGAGACAATTATTCACTCAAAGAAACTTGAGAAAATGATACATTTTTTGCCTTAGAGAATTCAAAAGATGTGTTTTCTACTGTGCTGATAGTATGATACTATTTTCAAAAATTAAGAGCCCTCAATAGAGAAATGGTCCGACACTCTAACTACTGTCAATGGCAATAGCTCAAGATCAACTACTTTAAAATTAAAATGACAATTTATTTTTTCAGCTCTTCTTTCCTTTTTAATTGGCATCTATTCAAAAATTCCATACATGGGTCAAATTATTTATTTACCTAGAAATAGATTCTGCAATGAATTTACACTGGAGCCTTTTAAAGAGAGTTGTGGTGCAGAAAATTAGATGTCTCCTGGGTAAAACATTGTGATTTTCAATAAATGCAATGGTAGATTGGTAACATCAGTTTTTAACATTTTTGAAAGAAAATTATTCATGCTGTTTCTCTGCAGTGCTGAACTTTGAGGATTCCTATAATCATTTGACCTTATGTTACATGAAGCTGACCCAGATTTGCATGCAGAGAAAAAACATTTTGGCTCAGACAGCAATCACTAAACTCACTTAACTGAATAAATTGGTTGTTCAGTAAAAAGTCTTGGTTAAATCCTTGTATATTGAGAGATTGGGGTTTTGATGCTATGTTCAGCTTGTTAGAAAAGAAAGATATATAAACTTAGTATTAAACAAAAGCACTATTTTACTCAGGTATTAATTGCCTGAAACTTTTGTTCAATTGATTGGTTTCTATAGATAGTAACAATTAGATACCTAACCAAGCCAGTAACTATAGATAATACCTGAATTTACAAGTGTTGTCTTTCTGACAAAATTATGGCTTTCTTCTTTTACTGTATTCAATGAGTATCTTGCTTTAGGCTAAACAGTCATAGTAGATGATTTATACTTTAGAATTTTTGATTGAAAAAATATGGGTCAAATCACCATTTAAATCAGCTATTGCCCTTCTTGGACTATTCCCTGAAGACCTTAAAAGAGCGTACTACAGGGATACTGCCACATCAATGTTCATAGCAGCACAATTCACAATACCTGGACTGTGGAACCAACCCAGATTCCCTTCAATAGATGAATGGATAAAAAAATGTGGCATTTATACACAGTGGAGTATTACTCAGCACTAAAAAGTGAAAAAATCATGGAATTTGCAGGGAAATGGATGGCATTAGAGAAGATTATGCTAAGTGAAGCTAGCCAATCCCTAAAAATCAAATGCAAATGTCTTCTTTGATATAATGAGAGCTACTAAGAACAGAGCAGGGAGGAAGAGAAGGAGGAAAAGATTAATATTAAACACAGACATGAGGTGGGAGGGAAAGGGAGAGAAAAGGGAAATTGCATGCAAATGGAAGGAGACCCTTATTGTTTTACAAAATTACATATAACAGGTTGTGAGGGGAATTGGAAAAAAACAAGGAGAGAAATGAATTACAGTAGCTGGGGTAGAGAGAGAAGAGGGGAGTGGGGATAGTAGAGGATAGCAAAGGTAGCAGAATACAACAGTTACTAATGGCATTATGTAAAAATGTGGATGTGTAACCGATGTGATTCTGCAATCTGTATTTGGGCTAAAAATGGGAGTTCATAAACCACTTGAATCTAATGTATGAAATATGATATGTCAAGAACTTTTTATTGTTTTGAACAACCAATAATAAAGAGAAAGAAAAGAAAGAAAAAAAAGAAACACCATAATGTTGTGAAAATAAACTAACAAACATTGTTGAAATAGTAATACTGAATGGAGAAAGAATTTTAAGTATGACTAGCTTCATAATAACTATAAGTTCAAACTATGGTGATGTTTTTTTTCATTAAAAGAAAAGAATGACTGTTCTTTATAGGTATAGCATCTCTGTGGTTCTTATTAACTACTATATAATAAAATTACAAATTATTGTTAGTTATACAATATTTTTATACATGTCCAAAATCATTATACATGTCCAAAATAGATTTTTCACATTTAAAGTACTTTATACATAATAATGATTTTTAATCACTTCCCACTGAATAAAACGATCACTATCCCCTTATTTTAGTGACTAGACACAGAGAAGTTTACCTTCTTGCTTATTGACACATGAATATAGAGACGAAGGTCAGAGTATTCATATAGAGATGGTTCTCATTCATTTCTGGCAAATGTCATTAGTAGTTTGTTTATTGGCTTTTTTTAATATTTACTTTTAGTTTTTGGTGGACACAACATGGGGTGCTGAGGATCAAAACTGGGCCCCCCACATGCCAGGGAGTGCTGTACCATTTGAGCCACATCCTCTCTTGGGTGGCTTTTTAATGCAGTGCTGGGTGTTCAACCCAGTACCTCATGCATGCTAGAGAAGGGCTTTACCTCTTATCCATAACCCTAGTCCCCAAAGTCCTTTACTTTTTTTTTGAGGGGGAGGAGAGTGTGTGTGCATAGTGCAAGGGATTGAATCCATGGCCTTAATCAGCAAAACAAGCACTCTACTGACTAAGCTATATCCTCAGCCCTGATCTATAGTCTTTTAACAGTGACAATGGAGCAGCCTGTCATTCAGTCTTTGATTCTGCACCCACTTGGCTCAGGTTGGAGGCAGGGCATGAAACCTTGACCAATCAGTCTCTTAGGTGAGAACTGCCCAACCCTCATGCAGCCAGTGATGAGGGGGAGGGCGTCCACAATCTTCTGTTCCCTTGGTGTCTGGAGCCCACCATTTTTTCAATCTTTTGGTTGGCTTCTGTCCTGGATCCAAGCCCAGGTGTCTGTGCTATGCAGAAACTGAAAAAAAATCACAGGGAGAACACTGAGAACCCTGAGAGCCAGGAAATGGTAAGTGTGCCTTGTTATCTTGAGACTGGGTAGGAAGGTGGCTTAAAACTGACAGAAGTGGCAATGGTGGAAACTTGTAGTCATGGCTAGGGAGTCCTCATGGTCCTCTCCAGAGTCTTGTGGCCAGAGGGTCTCTCTGTGGTAACTTAGCGTTCACCTCCCTCTGACTAGTCTAGTGAGGCTTAGATCAGCAGTTGAAAACCTGGGCATTTTGTTCCATAATTGTAAGGTGTTTCCAGCTTTTTTCTAAAGCCCTTTGTGGGCTTCCATGTCCCATGATTCCAGCATGTCTCCAGAATGCATAATGAAGACTGAGATAATTACCAGGAGAGAACCACAACTCCATTTGTTGTATTCAAGCATGAGAGAGGCTGCTGATTTTAGGGCTTGTTACTCATGAGGGTTTGTTTTTTTCTTTGTTTATTATTTTTGTGTGTGTGTGTGTGTGCGTGTTTGTTTGTTGTTTTCTTTTTGGAACCAGAAATTCAACCCAGAGGTGTTCATCCACTGATTCACATTCCCATCTTTTTTTAATATTTTTATTTAGAAACAGGGTCACTTTGAAGTTCTTAGGGCCTCACACATTTGATGATGCTGGCTTTTAACTCATTCTCTTCATGAGTCCTGAGATTTTTAAATGTAGCAGAAGCAGTATCTCAAATCCAGAACAAAAACCTGAAATCCAGAACTTCAGCTTATCTCTCCATAGGTCTCAGAATAAACCCCTAGTTTTCTAACTCTCTGTTGACATATCCAAAACTAGGGTTCTCTGTTCACAGAGAATAAGTTTAATAATGACCATGTAATGCAGATAATGGGCCTCACTCAAAGACACCTGGTGGCTAACTGAAAGATGTTAATGAGCACCATTAAGGCCTATTTCAAAAGTAAAAGACCTTGAATCCCACTTGTGGGAACACCTTCTACAAAGTCCTTTGTCCCAGGAGTGATTCCTTATTGAATTTGAAGGAAAAAAGATGGGTCACAGAAAGAATAAAAGTGAACCCATATGGTAGTCAGGATGCCTTTTCCAAAGCCTATTTTAAATGCATTATGCTCCATGTTCTGCCCAAAACCATCAGTAAACTTCTAAGATGGCACACAAAAATGATTTTTTTTCTGATATCAATCCTCATACAACATGGTGGCCATTCTATTTCTTCTTGCTTAAATAATTTTTTTTCTTCAAAATTTATGAAACAAACACCCAGATTCATGGAAAACTGAGAAATTTTGGTTCATCTAAAAACTTCACTTTCAGCATTATTAATCATTATTTCCCCATGTTTTATTTCAAATGCATGCATCATTTGTAATGTTTTTCTTCAAGAACTGGAGGGCATTTTTAAATTATTTTAATTTATAATTCTGATATTTTTCACATGAGAAAAAAGCAGAATAATATCAGGTGACATTAAAAATAATGAATCTCTCCTAAATGAGGTCTATGTGTCCCATTTAAAATTTTTTTAAAAACTGTAATGGGTCATCAACTGAGGGTGTATTTATTTATTAATTAATTTGTTTATTTACTTATTTATGGTCAGACCATTTCATTAAAATAACCCACAGAAGGGGCTGGGGTTGTGGCTCAGTGATAGAGCACTCACATATCACATGCAAGGTCTTGGGTTCGATGCTCAGCACCAAATAAAAATAAGTAAATAATAAATAAATTAATAAATAAATAAATAACCACAGAAACATTCCAAACATTTCAGGAAACTCTTTTATTCTGTTGTGGCAGGAAAAAATAGAAGTGGGACTAACTTGAATTTAAATTACATGGAAGTTCAATCTCTCTCTCCCTCTCTACCTCTCTCTCTCTCTCTCTCTCTCTCTCTCTCTCTCTCTCTCTCTCAATCTCTGTACTGAGTTTTAACCCAAGGGCCTCATACTTAGAAGGCAAGCACTCTACATGCTGAGCTATTTACTCAGTCCTATTTTTTGGGGGGGAGAGAGACCAGGGATTGAGGTCAGGGGCACTCTAACACTGAGCCACATTCCTACCCCTATTTTGTATGAGTCAAATGAATATTTTTGTGATCTTTGAATGATATATGTTCCATTTAGAATTTGGACTTGCATATCTATTGCTACTTTTACATGTATTTAATATATATATATATATATATATATATATATATATATATATATATATATATCTCTCTCTCTCTCTCTCTCTCTCTCTCTCTCTCTCTCTCTCTCTCTCATATATATATATTATTTTTGAATGGAGTTTTCTCACCCCTTAATAGTTCCTGAAAGAATCAAGACCCACAGTGCCACCTACTTCATCCTTGAACGATGTCTAGACAAATACAGTGAATATTTGAAATTCTCATGACCAGGAATTTCTGAAATGGAGATCCATCCGATCTCCTGTTGCTCATCATTACTGAACCAGATAGTTCCTTTATTGACTGGAATTCATAAAAATGGTGTAGAACAGAGATGCAATTGAGTTGGAGCCTGCTGGGAACTGGTCTTGGAGCAGTGGAGTGCAGGTGTCTGATAAAACATCTGTGGTGGAGCCATGTGGATCTGTCATTGGCTTCCAAATAACATGTGACTGACATGGGACAGTCAGCAGACCCTTATATGTAAAGGCCTCTTGTTGTGGGGAGAGGTTTGGGGGTGATAATCAGAGTCAGATTGCTACTCTAAGTAGGAAAGATGTATGGGATAGCAGCCCAGTTGGTGTTTTCTCTTGCAAAACCTGACTCATCACATGTGACAGTACTCCCTCCAGTGCTGTGTCCTAGTTTGTTGTAGGGACAAATGAAGCAAGGCACTGAAGATAGAAAGAAACAGTTTCATTTGGCTGCATCCAGGTTCAGAAAGCACAGCTTTTGCTGTTATCAATCAATCCCTCCAAGTTCAGGGAGTTTCAGAGTTTTATACCCAGCATGTAAGTAGAGGGGCTCAGAAGTTTACAGTGTGCAGAAGTTCACATAAAAGCAGCTTTTTTCTTTCACTGTCTGGGCAAGTTAACCCTTCAAGGACAACACTTGAGAAGAGGAGAACTTCTTCTACCCTTTCTTCCTCCCTCTGCCAGCTGTTACCATGGAGCCAATTTGTAACTTATCTTAAAAATGTAGACATCTCTGTGAAGCCTAGCTCAAGGCCAGAGGCCTTGTTTGCAATTTCTTCAAAGTACTATACTGGATATATTTGTGAAAATAGTAAGGGGGTGTCCAGCACCTTGGCCAGTGGCCAAGTAAACAGGGCAACACAAAAATAGAAAGTTTACCTACATTGAACTATTTTGCAGAGACTCTTTGGCTGACAGTTCCCAAATCAGCCATGGTGAAGTGGACTTTTCTGTGGAGAAAGCGGGTACCACTACATTGGGCCCCGCTCTTCCTCCAGGGAGAATCTTTTCTGCTGTCCTTTAATAAAGCTTCAACTTTCCACTCTAAACTTGTCTTCATGTGCTTCTCTGGTGTTATACTTCTGCATTGGAAAAGCAAGGCCTCATTACCAGTAAATAGCCATAACAATAACAGTGAAAGGACAGAGATAATGCCAAAAGTAAATTCAACATTTAGAATTGAAGATAATAATAATCTTTAGTGATAAGAATTCCTTAATTTAATACTTTAAAAATAATAACAACATGTTTCCAGAGAGCAAATTTGTGACATTGCAGTCAAGGGGAGAAATAAAAAATATCCATGCATTTCTGTCCCTTTCAATTCTTTATTCACTCAAATTCTTAATACAACTTTACTCTATAGGTTCCTAATGAAGAAAACAACAATCCTTAATGATAGGCTCTGCAGTGGAGATTATCAAATAACACCAAGCAATTGTAGATTAATTAATTCCAGAAAACAATTTTAGATTAATTCTGAACATTGCAAAACAGATTTAATCATGACAGGCTAGTGACAGACATTTCCTCTGAATGCTAAATTCAAAACTCTCAAGCGTTTGGCTTTATGTCCTGCAGATGCACACCCACTCAGACAGCAGTAATCAGGTCCCAAACCAAAACAGGCTTTTTCTGGTGGGGAGTGGATGACCAGTTGAGTAGAGGGTCACAGGGAGAAGTTGCATCTCTCAGAAAGATCAAGACAAGGCGATAGAGTTTGAGAGCAGTGAGGATCACACAGAGAATAGGAAAATGATGGCAAGTGATGGGATGTCAGTGTAGGTCCACATCAGGCTCTCCTGCTGGAGTACATACTTTTTTTAGGCTGGCTAAATCACTGTTTATTAGCTCTATTTTTTATACTAATTTTGTTTTTATTTTTTATTTTTTACCACACCTTGTAATTATCAGGTGCCACCAGATTTCTCATTTACCCTGAGGTCAGAAATAACTGGTCTGGTGGTCTCCATCCTGATATTCTCACCTTTCACTCTTATCAGGAGAGGAAAGCCTGCCAGCGACTTTATTCAGTTTACCAGGGTGAGGACAAGTAATTTGTCTGGGGCCATATTAGAGAGCTCTGTGGGTGTGCCTGGTGAAAATTGACCTCTAATAATAACCTCAGGTTTCAAAATGGAGTTTTTTAAATGGAGTGAGAAACTGATGTGACTCCCTTTTTGAGAAACCAGCCACCTCACAGCAAAGCCTGTCCAAAGGGGGGAGTTACCCTTTTCCATGGAAAAACTCAGAGTGCTCCTAGGCATATACTAACCCTGCTGAGTTGTTTGTCTGTAAATAACTGGAGAGATCTTCCATGCCAAGTGATCCTGACTCAGTTACACTAGGTTAGGACCCATAGCAACCCCCTAGCTACCACAAAAAGCATGAGACACAGAAAATACCTGAAACACCAGGTGACCTTCCCAGTAGTTTTGTTGATTGGTAACATGATTAGGGAAGTTTATCATATACACTCTTGCAACCTCTCATGGCCTAAACCACTCGGTTCAAATATACCCACAACTTGAACTAACCAATCACCCTTACACAACTTGTTCCTGCCAATGAATGTGCTAATCAATGTTAAGAGTTGTTGTTTGACTTTTCTGTGATGTGAAATGATTGGCTATGTGTTGTTGTGATGCATACAATATCCCCCAAAATCTATTAATCCTCAATGAATTAAGGGTCAAGACTCACTCATTGGGACCACTGTATCTGAAATGGTTGTGAGTCCAGGCTTGAGCTTACAATAAACACTCTTGTGTGACTGCATCAGATTCAGCTCCTGGAGGTCTATTGGGGTCCCATGAATCTGGCATTAGAGGAGTTGCTTAGGTTCAGGCCTAAGGCCATTCTCACACAACCCCTTTCACCTTGACAGCTCTTCTGCAGATAAACAGAAGCCATAACACATAACTCCTGTCTTCATAAACTCTATCTCTTGAGTCCAGTGTCATTTCAAGTTCTGGGTTTAAAAAGACATATTCATTTTCCTTGATGTTTTCAATAAGTCACACAGAATTCTTAGGAATGGCTTGGAAGGATAACAATGTTATATTGCAAAACTTCATGAACTTTCAAATTGCTTGCTGTGTGTGACTGACCAGTATGTGAAAGGCCTTGGGAATATGTGAATATATTATGAATATAATAGAACTCTTGAGACTTTTTTCTTACTGTACACACATCCTGAGGCCAAATGAGGCTGCTTACTAGAGGTCATTTCTCAAAGAAGAGATAGTGATCATAAAGGAATAAATTAACCTATATATTATAAATAAATCTAATATATATTTGATTAAAATTGATGACATATATGGCCATGCCAAATAGTTTGCTGAATCATTTCAATTACAGTTATTTAGTTATTTTAATGTTTTGCTTACTGTCTGCATTAGAGACATCGTTGACCTGCAATTCAGGAAAACTTTTAATTCTAGCACTGAATTTATCAGGTTTTGACACTTTGATATATTACTTATTGCCATAGGATCTCTTGTTCCTCAATGTGTATATTTATAAATTTACACATTCTAGAAGGTTTTAGAAAGATAAAAGAAAATATGTATTAAAAGAGTAGTTTAAAAAGCTCTTTAATATACCATTGCTATGGTTATTAAATAGCATTTTCTTTTTAAGAATGTATTAACCTGGGGCTGGGCATGTGGCTCAAGCAGTAGCACACTTGCCTGGCATGCATGCAGCCCAGGTTCGATCCTCAGCACCACATACAAACTAAGATGTTGTGTCCGCCGAAAACTGAAAAATAAATATTAAAATTCTCTCTCTCTCTCTTTAAAAAAACAGAATGTTTTAACCAGCAATATGTATACAACAATAACATAATAAATAAATATGGTACAAACAAATAAACATAAATTAATAAATGTTATATGATTTATTTTATAATAATATTGGTAAAATATACCCAGAGGTGAAAATAAACATTTAAATAATGATACATATACATGTCCATTTTTATTAAGGTATACTGAAATACATCTATTTTTGTAATATACTTTTGTTCATGAAAGCATCATAACTATTATTATCAAATATTATTGTAGCTGCACAAAATTAAAAATCCAAATTGTACATATATCAGTAAATAAATGGCGTTTAGTGACTGAAATTTCTGAGTCTGTTATTGTGAAACACAAATATTCAGTAAAATATGCTCTGAAGAAAACCTCAATTTGAAAATGTAAAAACATAGAAAGGAGTATTTAGAGTTGTTTTACCATGAGATTAATTTAAAATACCTTTGATACCCAATCAAATACTCTGAAGTTTTTGCTCTTAAGAAATACATATGAAAGAATACAGCAATTCTGTCTCTGAGTAATGCAAGCATAAGAGAAAGATGATAAGAATATTAAGTAAGCCTCAAAAATCTGAGGATCATGAAATAAATAAATTCTTGGCAAGAAAATATCAATCAATTTTGATGTAAAGTCAAAACTAATAAGCATTCTAATTTACCAAATCTTAATGATTTTATATATTAGAGAAAAGAAGTCAGAATTTTAAGCAAATACATGAGAAATGGGTGTGCACAACAAGGTTTAACCTCAGAAAATTTTATACATCCCCTGTGTCTGTCCATGTGTCTCTCTCATGTCTTTCCAGTGTGACATCAAAAAAAAAATGAAGAACAAGTTTTTGAGTAATTATATTTAGGTCTTAAAAAAGTTAAAGAAAATAATTAGCTCTCTTTATCTATTTTTAGAAGTAATTTGCCTTCGTATTTCTTCAATAATTAATGATTACCCTGTGCTTGTTGCTGATAATACAGAATGTGTAGAACCACCCAGAATGAGAGCACTATTTAAATAATGTCAGAACAAAAAGTGCTACAGAAGAGTAGGAACTGAAAAACAAGGCCAAATCCAGTGCAGGACCACACAGCATTTAGGGGTATATCAAAGAGGAATGGAGTTGGTCTTAAGAGGTCTGACTTCCCTTAGCCAAGACAAATAACTAGTACAAACTGTCTTAAAATATTTTTCTTCAAATCTTATAATTTAATGGATACATGGTAAGAATCCATAAGTTAAATGTAAACTAGCAAATTTACATTCATTTCTGGGACACTTTTACTTCTAGTTCTATAGATTAATTAATTTTAATGCCTTTCTAGATATGGTAGATAACTTTTTCTTATTCAACATTTATCAGGTAATTTACAAAGGACTCCATTACAGAAATCAGTCATTTTTAAAAATTCATAAAGCAACAGATTAAATTGTTTAAAACACAGACACAGTAATATAACAGGATATAAATTCTGTGTAGACACCATGGTCTTTATGTTTAGCTCCTAGTTTAAAGAAAGCTTAACTGGCTTGTGTGTTTAGTTTTAAACCAAATTTTATTTTTTCATGTTCTAGCTCTCCTTTTCTATATCTCATTTCTCTCATTTTAGAATCATGTTAGGAAAATTTAATGTCCTTGTCTAATCTTCTGTTTTCATTCTGAAGGATCTTTTCAACATTATCTTTCAGGTTTTATAATGGCCATCTATTTAAAAAAAAAAATTAAACTTGTTCTTAATATACAAATTCTCTGCCTTCATTTTTGAGTTTTGCACCTGGTGAGGTGTGATTCATTGAGTTCAGGTTTGAAAAAACAATCTTTAAGTTATAAAGTTTCAATTATATGTTTTAAGATAAAGAAACAGTTTTAAAGTTACCGTATTTGCTATAATTTTTTAAGTACAATAATTTTAAATTACAAATATTTTAACTACATTAAATTTCTTTTTCATTTGGCAATCCTAATGAAGGCGTAATGGCTCATTCTATTTTTACTTATAATTTTATTCTATTAAATATACCTTTTCATTTATTATTCATGCAAAATTATTAATAGAAATTCATCACTGGTTAAGAGACATGAATCAGCCAAGAGGCAAGTTAAATAAAAATTCAAGTTTATCTCCATACACAACATAACTCTCTAAGCATACTTTTTGCTGGAAAAAAATACTTCAAGATGGCAAGTAGCACAAAGAACTGTGCTGAAGGCTGAAACTGATTCTGAAAGCTAATGCCTCTCCCACAGCACACCATCACAAAGTGAAGATTTCTAAAGTCTGGGAGACTAAGGTGGATATTTTTGATGGAAACACGTACTCTTGTGATACTAACAAATTGTAGAGAAAAAATGATTGATAAAACCCATGAAATGCAGGAACCCCAGAGTTCTGAAAACTATCTCAGATGTAAGCCACACAGTATACCTGCCTGACCATTAGATTTTGTTCACTTTAGACCTTTTAGAGTGGGAAATAAAGATTGATTAAATAAATCACTGAGATGTGGGGTTCTAAACAACATTTATTTTCTCAACTATACAGTCTAAAACATTACTCATAATGGATTAAAGCACAAGTATCTGGGACATATTTTTCAAGGCTCTTTAATTTTATTAGAATATACATTTAATGTGCCACATTCTTTTCCAAATTTCTTATGGAACAATATCAAAGATTTGACATTATGCTTGATGATACTTAGGGAGTCACTTAAAGAACTGTAGAGTCATTCCACTCACGCCAAGATAATATCATATTTACATAAAGAGTGAGTTTTTAGGTTATTTGTGGTATAAGGCACAGATTCTATTCAAAACATTAGCAAAAGAAAATACAATCATTGTCAGATGAAGTCCTGATATATAAAAATAAAATAACTTAAAAAAATTCCAAGCTGGGCATGGTGGCGAATGCCTGTAATCTTGGTTGGCTCTAGAGACTAAGGCATGAGAATTGCAAGCTCAAAGCCAGTCTCAGAAATTCTGCAAGATTAAGTCTCAAAAACAAAAAAAGAAAGAAAGAAAAAAGAAAAGAAAGAGCTGATGTTTGGCTCAGTAGTTAATCACCTGTGGGTTCAATTCCTGATTTAAATAATAATACTAATAATAGTTCTAAATGACATCATGATAAACACAATAAAAATTAGTAACTGAACTTATTTTTTGGTGGTACTGGGGATTAAACCCAGGGCCTTGTGTATGTGAGGCCAGCACTCTACCAACTGAGTTATATCCCCAACCCTATAACTGAACATCTTACTAGACTCTAGCTTCCTTCTGTGACTTTTGTGTTTTTGCTATTCCTTCTATTATTCTATACTTTCTGCCAAAATTTTCTTCAGAAATGAAAAACTCACTCCTTCCACAAATTACCTTCATAAAGGAAAATTTCTGGACATCTTCACCCCTTTGGTAAGGATTGTCAAGTCTTCTGTTATGAGTTAAAAACTCTATCCTGTTCTTTAATTTGATACTTCTGCCTGTGTTCTATCCTTTTGTTTAAAATTGTGGTTTTATAAGTGTATAGTTACAATTATGGTTTACATTGCTTCCTTGTCTTAGAACAAATATGCCTTTTGCACACTTATCTCTAAACACCAAAACTCATGCTTTCATTTTTCTTTGTGTTTTGCTACATCACCAAGGTGGCTACAGGTCTTAATGCAAGCAGTTTCTGTTTGATCAGATCCTGGCTTCCTCCCTCCGATGTATGGTGTCCAAATTTTTTTGAGCTTGGTGAGACTTTTAGTGAGGTTACATGTCATATACCAGTTTTGATGTAATGAGATGTTTTTTGAAAATGTGGTGCACGTGATAAGTGGATGTTATATTGGGACTTCATGGGGATAAGTGACTGCAGTGTCTACCTGTCCTGCTATGAGGTCTTCTTCATAGTACAAAACATTGTCTTATCCCTTGTTTACAAAACTTGAATTGATGGGGTATACGAAACCAAGGTTCATGTAGTTCTGATCTCAAAAGTTATGACCACTGCATGTCTACATTGTATAGAGCGCTTGCTTTTTTTCAGGGCTACTTTACTTTAGAGAACTCTGAAAATTTCTTTTATAACATATAAGTAAAGAAAACAGGGCTGGTGATGTGGCTCAAGAGGTAGTGAGCTTGCCTGGAGTGTGTGTGGCCTGGGTTTGATCATCAGCACCACATACAAACAAACATGTTGTGTCCGCCAAAAACTAAAAAAAAAATAAAATAAAATTAAAATTCTCTCTCTATCTCTCTCTTTAATAAATAAATAAATAAATATTTTTAAAAAAGAAAAAGAAAACAATGTTGGGCATGTTCAAATTTTCCAGAAAAATCTGAGAGCAATTATTAATGATTGACAGATAAGCAAACTGAGAATCCCCGAGTTAAGTGATATATCATAGTTTATAAAGTTACTAAATGAGAAAAGCTAAGATTCTAATGAAATCTAGTTAAGGTTTTACACCTAAAAAATACTATAATATTCACAAAGTCTTACACCTAATACATTATGAGGCAAGGCTATTACTTTATTGGCTTCTCCATTTAATATTTTCATTTTAGAAACATTTTATTAGTAGAAATAATAGTATTTCTGATGATACATATATAAGAAAATATTCAACACCTTCAACATCCACAATGTTCATTAGAAACAATGTAGAGTTTTTATACCTTTATATCAGATTTTTAGAAAAAGCATTTATAATCTGATAGTAAAATCATTTTTTAAATTGTGGTAGTATAAACATTGTTGTAGCTGCATACATGTAGTGTGCTGTGATGCCCTTCAGTATATGAATTGATAAAGAAAATGTTCTTTTTATACAAAATGGGATAATGCTCATCATTTAAGAGAATGAAATCATGGCATATGCAAGTAAATGGATGGAGCTGAAGAATATTATGCTAAGTGAAGTAAGCCAATCCCCCAAACCAAATGCTGAATGTTTTCTCTGACATAAAATTTCTGATATGTAATGGAAATGAGGGAGAAGCATGGGAGGAAGAGAAAAAAACTATAGATAAGGCAGCGTGGAGGAAGGGAAAGAAAGGGAGCATGGGGATAGGAAAGTGATGAAATGAGATGGATGTCATTATCCTAAGTACATGTATGAAGACATGAATGGTGTGACTCTGTTGTGTACAAGAGATATGAAAAATTGTACTCTATTTGGGTAATATGAATTACAATGCATTCTACTGTCTTTTATAATAAATTAGAATAAATCTAAAAATTATGTTATAAAAGATTGTGAGCAAATTCAGAGGAAATCAAATATTTAATACAAAAATTAAAAAGCATGTTTATATATGTTGAAATGTTGTATATATTCCATTGTGGAGTTTGTAAAACTCAAGAATAACTATAACATATTATGAAAAAAAGCAAATACTTTTGAAGCAACTAAAATATATTCATTTATTAAAAAATAATATATTGTCTCATTTAAATCTATTCTTTGAGTGAGATGCAGAAAGACAGAATACAAAGAGTGATTAAGAAAGTAAAACAAAATAGGTAGAAGTGAAAAACTAAATATACAAATGAAGAAAGAAGTCTTAATGTACTAAAGAATCCATGCTAAAAATAAGAAAAGAAGTGAATGCATGATAAGACCGTGAGGAATGACAGATTATGTATCCTCTGATAAATCTATGAAAACTTATTTTTTGGGGGATAAAGATAACATATGAAACTATTTCTCACAAGTTTAGACACGATTTTATAATTACTTATTCGTGAAAGTGTATTAAATAATATCAATACTAGATACTTCCTGAAATTTTTCTCCAAGTTGATGAAATCTTATATATATTTTAGAATATGTATGTGCATGTGCACTCTAGAACACTATGTATAAATGTATATATGTTTAATCTAAGGTTAACTTTTTATATGTATGTGAAATAATTTGATTCTTTTATATTTTTGTAAATATAATGGTAAATAAAATATTTTTGTAGAAAATATAATGTGAGTGATCTGTTTATTTTAAAGTGTCTGAATTTTTTTTTTACATAACTGGCTTTGTAAAGCCAGTCATTTCTATATTTTAAATAAAAGGTGTGTTTGAAGAGGCTGGGGATATGTCTCAAGCAGTAGTGTGCTCACCTGGAATGCGCACGCCTCTGAGTTCGATCCTCAGCACCACGTACAAATAAAGATGTTGTATCCGCCAAAAACTAAAAAAATAAATATTAAAAATCTCTCTCTCTTTCTCTCTCTCTCTCTCTCTCTCTCTCTCTCTCTCTCTCTCAAAAAAAAATATGTGTTTGAATAAAAATATTTTAAGAAAGCCTCCACTCAATGATGAATAAAATTCCCTATTAAAGAGTATTGGCCATTTTCATTTTTTTTAAGTAGAAAATGTTTCCCATAAAAAGAAGAAATGGATGTTAGCCCACAACAGTACGCTAAATCACCTTTCATAAAAACCTAGAGCAGGGATGCTAAGAAGATTATATTTCAAAGCACAATGGATCTCAAACATCAAATAAAACTTTTGGCTTAATGAAACCAAAAGAAAAGATTTGATCAGCATTTTGTATTTACCACAGAGCCTTCTCTCAAAGAAGTAGGCAGTCCTATGCTAAGTATTTGATAGCATACCCTTGGTGTCAACATTTCCTATTCTTCTGTAACAATCACTGGAGGTCCAGATTTCCCCTCACAGTAAGAATTCTATTTTCTTCTATAGGGTATGCTCACAAAGCAAAACAAATAGGATTTCATGGAAAAGGAGTTTTTAACTCATATTTTTCTTACTCTTTTTTCTGGAAACAAACAGAATGCATCTGTCTTCAAAATTACTTTCACCATAGTTTACTACAGTTTTCTAATCCCAATATTGGACTGCAGGAATCTCTTTTGTGGGAGCCAGTGTTGAGGGTCTTCTGCTGCCAAACAGAGGCCTCACAAGCCATGTGGAATTTGGATGATCCATGTCATGTCTTGTGAACTGCATGGCTTACACATTTGCTTTCCAAAAGAGTCAACCTGATGTGATCTAAAAGGTCCTGTATTATATAAAATATAATTTTCTTTGAAATTGGCCATCTTTATTCAGCTCAGCTAGTGTGCTGCTCCTAATGGTCTCTGAATTAATATTAGTGAAACACAAAAGAGCAGTGGGCCTCAACCATTATTTTTCACCTGTTTCAATCCAAATACTCTTCAGGACTACTTCATGACTTTTTGTATAAAAAGCCCAACCATCTAAAATAGTTAAATATACCAGTGGATTAAAAGGCCCTATTCTTATAGCTTTATGACTCTAATTAGCTTGAATGCTTAAAATTGATTTAAGTTGTAAACCATGCTGTTTTGTTGCATAAATGGTATTCTGTATGTGCATCAAATCACTGTATCAATGTGAAGTAAATGTATGGATACTTAGATCAAGACAGCAGAGGCATGGGTGAGAAATTCTACACATCAAGAAAGAGCTGAAAGACCTGTGTCTGTGCCTGGATCTGGGATTGTGACTCAATGGTAGAACACTTGCTTAGCATGTTTGAGGCACAGGGTTTCATTTAAGTACTGCATATAAACAAAATAAACAAAATGAAGACCCATCAACATCCAAAAATATATATAAATAAATAAAGTGCTTAAGTACATTCTCAGAATTAGTCTATGTCATTTTAAGAAAATAAAAACAAAATAAAATGTTTCACCCCTTGTAGAAAAGCTATTACCTTCAATAAAGTGCAGGTTATAAATTTATTTCTTCTTTGTTATCCTGTGAGGAAATTACTTCATGTTAAAAATTCAGTTGTATGTTATCACCCAAAAGAATGATTGAATATCAGAGTTTTTCTTCCTATGCAATAATCACCACCCTTACTGTTATTGTAGGAGAAATTAATAAACACAGAAAGCTTGGCTATTCTCACAAAGTTTATGTAAACATGTTACTCTAAATTAAATTTATATAATCAATTATGATTTGCTACCAATGCAGATATCTTGTTACCATTTGGAACACATGAAGAGGTGATGAATTGATTGCTATTTCAGTTTCAAGAGAAACATTTCCTATAAGCGCATTTGTATTTTGTCAAGAAGATAAAACAAGAACAGTAATGACTTATTGATTCCTGATCCATGCAAAAATAACTGAGAAAGAAGGGAGATATCACTTAGAACATGTACACAAGTCTATAAACCACTTTTTAAAAATCATATTAAAAATACATACAAAGAACTACAGATCCAGTTAAGAAAAAATCAGCTACTCCATGCAATAAAACTACAGGAGATATCACAATATCAATACTTGACAGAATAGAAGATGGCGGCGAAGGGAGTGCATTACCCCTGTGTACCGCATCTTTGTGTCAGGAGAATGACGAGTTAGAAAGGCTAAAAGCCATCTTGTTAGGAATTTCCAGCAAAATTGGGGTCCTCCAAAAGCTAGAGGAAGGATTTCCATCGCAGAAGACGGGGCTTGTGAGGACCAGTCAGGACTCACCCGTTGCTTTGGTCAGCCGGCAAAGGAGACAAAATGCTGCCATTCACGTGGGATACCAACACGGCAGAGATCTGATGTCATCAGAAAGCAGCGGAGGAGAGAACTTCATCGATACCAGCGGTGACACAAACAGTTGGTCTCGTGGTAAAGAAAGTGAGTCACAAACACCCGAGTCTCTCTCACTTTGTCATCAAGCCAGAGGGGCAGAGCAGAGCTGCTGCCCGCTCCTGGAACAGGCCCAGCGGCCCGCCGGCATGACCCCAATTGGAGTAGGGACAGAGCAGAGCCACCACCCACGCCCGCAAAGTAGGCAGGCCTGTGACAGACCAGCGGATGAGGCCCAGAGGCCTGCCAGCATGGTACACACGTCACCCCAACTGGAGTAGGGGTAGAGCAGAGCCTTTGTGCCCAGATCAGGGCAGTCCTCAGGTGTGGTACGAGGGGCAGGGCAGAGCTGCCGCCTATGCCTGCAAGGTAGGCAGACCTGTGACAGACCAGCAGATCAGGCCCAACGGCCTGCCGGAGTGGTACACACGTCACCCCAATTGGAGTAGGGGCAGAGCAGAGCCACCACCCATGCCTGAAAGGTAAGCAGACCTGCAACCGACCAGTGGAACAGGCCCAGTGGCCTGCTGGCATGATAGACACGTCACCCGATTTGGAGTAGGTGCAGAGCAGAGCCGCCGCCCGTTCCCGCAAGGTAGGCAGACCTGCAACCGACCGGTGGAACAGGCCCAGAGGCCGGCCGGGGTGGTAGGCACGTTACCCCTATTGAAGTAGGAGCAGAGCAGAGCCTTCGCCCGCGCCCGGAACAGGCCCAGCGGTACATGGGTGTGGTAGACAAGTCACACCAATTGGAGGAGGGGCAGAGCAGAGCAGCCGCCCGCATCTCCAAGGTAGGAAGACTTGCAACCGACCAGCGTATCAGGCCCGGTGGCCTGCCAGCGTGATACACACGTCACCCCAATTGGAGTAGGGGCAGAGCAGAGCTTTCGCCCGCGCCCGAGAAAGGCCCAGCAGCCCGCCGGAGCGGTAGTCACATCACCGCAATTGGAGTAGGGGCAGAGCAGATCCACCACCTGCGCCTGCAAGGTAGGCAGACCGCCGCCCAACCCTGCAAGGGAGACTTTTCAACTATACAAGAGCAATATAAATATATAGGGGGAAAATTTTTTCAAAAACTCAACAGTTTCACCAAGCAGAAAGAAACACAAGCAATATGAAAAGACAAGGAAAGAAAGGACCACAAGCAATGCAGGTCAACTCAACTTTAGAAGAGGTAACAGCTGCAGCAGGTGGAATGTCAGATAAAGAATTCAGGATATACATGCTTCAGATGATCTGGAGTCTCAAGGAAGACATTAGACAGCAAAATCAGACAATGAAAGATTACTTTGACAATGAATTACACAAACAAATCCAGGCAGCAAAAGATCAACTATACAGGGAGATAGAGGTTATAAAAAACAAACAAACAGAAATTCTAGAAATGCAGGAAGCAATAAACCAACTGAAAAACTCAATTGAGAATACTACCAGCAGAGTAGAACACTTAGAAGATAGAACATCAGACAATGAAGACAAAGTATTTCACCTCGAAAAGAACATAGACAGCTCAGCAAGACTGTTAAGAAACCATGAGCAGAACATCCAAGAAATATGGGATAACATTAAGAGACCAAACTTAAGAGTCATTGGGATACAGGAAGGTATAGAGCTCCAAACCAAAGGAATGAGCAATCTATTCAATGAAATAATACGAGAAAACTTCCCAGACTTGAAAAATGAGACAGAATCCCAAATCCTAGAAGCCTACAGGATGCCGAATGTGCATTTTGATCCTAAAGGAGAAGTTTACTTGAAATTTAAAAATTATGTGTCACTGAAAAGGTAGAAGATATATTAGACCTTATTGTTTAAAAGATAGAAATATGCCAATGAAATTCTTTCCAGGTATTTGGTCATTTTTGATGTACTGATCTGTGTATGATAAATAAAATTTAATTGCATTTGTAGATTTAAGGAAATATGCTTCAAAATAAATGTGCCTTGAGAAAGAATATTAATGTATTTAGCTTCTATATCTATGTCTAGAAAATTTAGATAATATCACAAAAATTACATGATTTGTGAAGAAATGCTATTCACTGTATCTTTATAGTATTTTGAGGAGATTCATGGATTTTGAACTTTTGCTTCAAATATATTTTGTCAAAAATAAACAGAATTGGTCATAAAGGTTTTTCTTTTATATTATATCATCAATTTATGGTGACATTATTATTCTCTTTCAAGGACAACTATATATAAAAAATAGTGATTCTTTTTCTTGGTGCTATGTTATCTTCCAAAATTCTTATCCTTTGTGAAAAACAATGATAACTTTGTAGTGCAGAATTACATCCTTATAAAGTATTGTATTTCCTCCAATTTTAATCATGGATCTAAATTCATAATAAAATGTATTAAATATTTTTGACTATAAGCCTATAAACTCAGCTAACTATTTTACCTAGAGATCTGGATTTTTATATATACAAGTCTATTTTACCCACAATGAATTAAAGTAACAGTCAAAGAGAAACATAAAATGAGAAAATCATCACATCAACAGAGGAGGTGATCTCCAGTGACAAAAGACTTCAAAGAACTTTTGGAAAACAGAAAGTCTGGAAGCAGGTGAAGGATGCATTTGAGTTCTAATTAGGTCTCCCCAGGAGGGAGATTAAGACCATGACTAGGCATCTTGGAAGTCCATAAGTGAGTGTGCTTCAGATCAGCACAATGGAAATAAAGAGAAGTAAGCATCACAGAATCTGGGTTTGCAGTCTTATCTCAAAGGAGGCTTCTGCTTACTCAAAGTGAAATTTTGGGGCTGTCTTGCACTCTCATTTGTATTTCTACATGAGACATGGACTGTGATTTACATGAGTCTCAAATAGTCTTTAGTGTAGAAAGCCTTGAATGGTCATCACCAGAAAAACTCTCTTCTACTGATGAAAGTATTTTGAAAAGACCACTTTCAACAATTGTCTGGGAAATGAATCCTTCAGTCCTAATGGTGCCATAAAAAAACAGTTCCCTATAGTGACACCTCAAAAATTCACTTTTCAGTCTAAGTTCTGTACGTAGTTTATGGTACTAGTGAGACTGTATTCCTTATAAAAAGGGAAGACAGTGCAATTAATTACAGTTTTGACATCTGTGTAAACTGAATATCAAATTAATGGTCATCTTATGTCTTTTCTGCTGTTCATTTTAAATCCCTTAAAAATACTTCTTTTGATCTTTATAACTTAGCTGAGTGAGTGAAACTCATACTCTTCCCCAAATCATTTGAGCCTGCTCACCATAATTTTCTCAAGAAACAAATACAACACTGTTTTTTTAACCATTCCTGTAGGGCAAGTGAGTACTAAAAAGTAGAAAATAGGATCATCTGTTTTCAGATTGAATCATCTGATTTTTGTCTTTATTGCAACATGGAATAAATGTCCTTCTGGTAAGGAGAGTGAAGTGACCTAGCTAGGATTGTAATTTCTTCTGTTCCTTTGTGTTTTCTTAGTACATAGAATTTAAAGTTCTCAGGTGCAGTTTAAATTTTATTTGGAATCTTGTTCAACATCCTGTTGGAAAAGTGTCCTCTTAAATAATTAGAATTTCTAAAACTGCAGGCTGCAGAGGAATGGTGTAAGAAAATATAATTGCCAATTTATCGAAGTGATCATGAGTGAAGACTCTTCAACTTTGACACACTGATTCCTGAATCTATGTAGTCTATCTCTTGGTAGCACAATCTGATATGATGTGAAATTTTACAAGTGTTAGCAACACCATCACATTTTCCAATATCCTACCATGCCAGTAGCTTTTTGTTTCTTTTGTAGATGACAATACAGTGGATACCATGGTCATAGACAATAGTAATATCTTTATTTTTGTTAAATGTGGTCTGATTCAATTTTAGGCATGATCTATTGATACTTTATTAGTGATGCTTTCTTAGCATTTATTATCTGTAAAAGCAAAATGTAAAAAAAATGTTTGGGGTTTTCTGGTTAAAAATATTTCTGAGGTCCACTTGTTAATTTATTATGAGAGAATGATGAAAAGAATTATGCTCTAACAAGAACCTAGAGATAGACCTTTCCTCCTAGCTGGTGGATATTTGGAAGAGGAATTTGATAGATAAAATGTGGTGATGGAAACCATTATGGTACTCAGTCCTCATTCATCCTGTGCAGCATCCGAGGCTGGATAAAAACAACTAGCCAAATCCAGTTGTCAACTTGGTTGTCTTGTACATTGTCCATGATGTATGTGCTTTGGTATGTGATAGCATCAAATTCCATGATATTAACACTGCATTGACTCTCTCAGAGATGCATCCTTATTACTGTACCCCCCAAATTTTATAGTCATCAAAAGTTCCTTCTAGACCCTTGACCAAGTCTTGATTTCTTTCTATTAGTTTATGTACCTTCTTACCTGAGGTAACTTCTTTTTCTACATGAAAGTGTGGATGAAGTGTGCTGCCAAGTATTCTGCTCTTTAGAAAGAGGTATTTTTCCATTTTTTAAAGGCTAACCCTGAAAGATGCTGTACAATGGTGTTATTTTATTTCAGTTTACTTCTAAATGAAGATAACTCATATTTATTTCTAGTAATATTTTGATAGAGGTTGGCCAATTTACTTTTCTATCTGATTTGCAAAAGGGACCTTTTCCCAAAGAAGGAAATGAAAAGGTGTTGTATCACACCTTTGCTCTGAAATTGATTGGGGTCTTATGAGAAAGAGTGTAGGTTCATGACTAACTTCTTGGTTAGTTTTTTGCTTAGTGATTGGTCACACTCTACAAGTGTGACCTCAGGGGAAATGCCAAGGAAGATAGAGAGTAAAATAAGTAGAAGCTATCAACTGATTATGCTTTTGTAACTTAAGTAGGGTTTTTGACTTACATATCTCTCTGCCATCCATTTAAAGTGAAAATATAAAATTCATCTTTATTTTTTATGTATCATCAATAAATTTCTAAAAATAAAATTTACACCTATTTTTTTCTAATCCTGTTCATGATTTCTCTATTTTCTTGATTATATGAATTTTTTATAACTGATACTAACTTGATAATCTGTATCAATTCCTGGTTTACAAACACTTATTGATATTTGCCTCTTTTTAGTTATAGTTGGCCTCCAGTAACAAAGGGAAAGATCCCTTTCTGTCTGCTCCTCCCAGCCCTGATCCAGCCTGTCAGCTTCCCAGACCCTTATGCAGTTGGTGGTAAATTCTGCCAAAATTTTTCACTATTTTTCAAGATTAAAAAAAAATCAAAAACTTTAAAAAATACTTTAAAAAGAAAAATGTGCAGGGAGAAAGCAGCAATATATTTTTTCATAATTAGGCGTTTTAAATTTTTTAAATATTTGTCTGTATTTAATGTAGGTCAGCCACTGATACTTCATCAAAAAAACAGTTTCTTTGCTGAGTTCAGGTGACCAAGGAATAGCCACACCCTATGAAAAAAACAGAACACACACACACAAAAAAAAAAAAAACACAGAATCATCTTTAACCTAACATTTTATATGATGTTTCAGATCCCCGTAACTTTGCACACAAGATTCTGTGTTCAGTTGAATTTTAACTTCTTTTTGTATTTGTATAGAGTGTGACTATTGAATTGAAACATTTTATTCTAAGCGTCTTTGTGGTTTCTTGTGAGGTTAAGTGGGTGAGAGGGAGAAGGGAAAGTGGGGGATTCTTTTGTATCATAACATGAAGTTTCCCACACAGTCTGCTCCCAGGTGCCAGAATTCAAGTTTTTCTTTCACTGGTATACTTTGATTATTCTTACTTCCCCTTTACCCATAAGTTAAAACTTATGGTAACAGCACTTTATCAAACTGCACTTATTAAGAACAATTTTAAAAATATAGTTATAGTTCACTTCACCAGTCTGCACTTATTTCTTATGGTTTCACTCATCTGCTATGCCTGTTTTTGGTGTCTAAAAAACCAACATTGTATTTTCAATATTTTACCCAGTTTCCTACATGTATATACTGGAAAGAAAATCTGGTCTGGAAATATTCCATTTTGATTGAATGCTATAATCAAGAAAATAAAATTTAAATATGCTAAATATATCTCCAGAATTTCTCAAGTAGCTATGCTTAAAACAAAGAGAATATCCTGAAAAGAAAAACCATGGTCAGCTTCAAGAAAGCATGAATAGACCCCAAGTACTTATCACTAATGATGGAATATAGATGATAAATACAGAATAACCTCAAGATTTAAAGGAAAACTAGTATTCAACCTGGTATTCTTAACTGAAGCAGACTGTCCATTAATGATAAATAATAATAGATTTTCATTAATGATAAAATTCTAAAAAGCTGTATTCTGTGCCTCATTTCAAAGAGAGTTACTCAATATAGAAGAAAAATCACACAAAGGAAGCAGAGTTTGTGGATGAAACAGTGGCTCTAACTACAGAGCTGAAGAAAGTTATGCTGATTATGCAGTAGACCTTGAAAATAGTTTTGTTAGCATACCTCAGTCTTACCTTTAAAATGATGCTTTAATAGAAATATTAGCTAGTGAGTAGTCAAGTGATTGAATGTAGCAAAAGTTAGAAGATTCAAGTGGTCTATTTTCTTCACCACACACACACACAAAATTGAATATTACAAAATATAGAGAAAAACAAAGTGATGAAAAAGAAAGTAAAAACACACTAAACACAAATAATGGAAAGTCAAGTTTTTCGTATGAAACACAGTAAAATGTGCACTTTTTGTAGCATTTGATGCGATAGAAGAAAGTAGTATTGATTGTTCTTGATGGTAAGAACATCCCTCCATGAGCACCATTCATGTCCTGATATTGGATGTCAGAAAGGCTAATAAATTAGAGAAAGAAATCATTCTTACTTCTGGTGTGTGTTTTGCGATGAAAACTAGTTTAGAATCAAATTTGTGAAAATGATTACTGGTTTTTAACCTTCATAAATTTTCTGTAGACAAAGAATGCAACACATAATTATTTTTAAAATAGAATAACTAACTGATGATGAATGAACACAGGACTTGTAACTATTAAATAATAGACTGGGGTGTAGTGGTCTGTACAGATGCTCATACTCAGAAATAATAAAGTGCCCAATGCAGATTAAGCAGAAAATCACATAATAATGATTACATAAATGATAATCAATTAAACACTAATGCCTTTTAATATTTGACTCATTGGCCTTAAGAGAAAGAAGTGGCCCCATAAGCCAAATTGGTTTTCTTCCCTCTCTCATTGCCATTCAAAAAAATAATGGGAACCCCTAATACTTTGTGAAGGGTCTTCCATGTATTTATTTCAAAATTATGGTCAATATCAGACAACTAATAGTAGGTATGGCTAAATTTAGTTTCCTTTTAGAACTTTACATAGTTGCAGATAGAGTGGAGGCTGCTGATTTGGGTGTAAACTTTGAAAACTACAGTTTTATATAGTCCTGGGGTTTGAACCCAGGGGTGCTTTATTACTCATATATATTCACAATTCTTCAATATTTTATTTTGAGACCTGGTCTCTGTTACCAAGCCTGGCCTTGAAGTTGTGATCATTCAGCCTCATACTCTATGATTTTTGAGATTACAGGTATGTACCACCACATCAACCTGGACACTTCCTTTTATTTTTTTACACGAATCTAATAATCAAAAGTATTTTAAATATTTCTGCTTTTTCTTTGATATAAAATATTCAATACTAACTTTCCAAATTGGTTTTCACCATCACATTCTTTCTTTTCAAAAGGCCAATATTCATGTTGTGTAGTTGTACATTTTTTTTACCCCAAAAGGTATACTCAATAGATTGTATTCTGAGTTAGCAAGTCAATTTTATATGTTTCAGAAAAACAAATTGCCATAAATTGTTCTGGTTATGCTCTTAATAGAAGTACCTTATTCTTAGTCATTATAAAAAAAAAAAGAAGGGAATTTAGTAAAGTCAAAAGGTACGATCCAACAGTTGGCTAGTTGTTTCAACCAGATGTTTATGATTTGATTGTTTCTCTTTTAAATTTCTTATTCTGATTGCTCTGATGGCTTTTCCAATGATATATAGTAGTCAGCTCAATTTAAAAGAACTAGTTTATGTGAAATATGGATACTAAGGGAAATAAATATCTGGAACAAATTAATAGTACTCAATATGTTTCTGGTGATTATATACAGCTTCCTCCTACCATTCTGAGATTGCAATTCATAGAGCTTTAAATGACTTTCATTCCTCACTATATTTCACTAATTAGCACATGCAGAAATAATTTTTCAACAAATTTATATTAAATAAGTAGCAATTTAAAGAAAAACAGATATAATTCACACCTGTGAAATTAAAACATGACATTTTGCCAAAGAATATTTGGCATATTCAAATAATAAAATGAAGAATTGTTGCTTTCCTTTATGTGGTAGGACACAGTTTATTGTCATGTTGTTTCAAGAAAAAAAAACATTGACAGTTTTTTTATGAAAAAACAGTTGTTATTGTTTAACATGGATTTTACTTGAAATTTTTTTTTTATTATTTTTACCCATTTGAACACTGAGAAGCTATTTGCTGCGGTCAAACACAGTGAGATACTGTTGTAAGATGTATCTCTGAAACATCTGCAGTTCTTTTCATTTTATGTAACAGCATCATGCACACCCAGCATGAGAAGAGGTTGCTCATTAATTTTGGTATCAATACTGGCTTAGGTACATTGAAAAGATGTTGAGAAAATTACATCTATAATGGTGGAATCTCCCATTTCTTTGTTTTCATTTTTCCTGTGGTGCTTCTGCTCTTGATATTAGTTATGTTAACTTTAATTTGAATTGTCCATACAGTTTCTTAAAACATAAGACACTTAGAATTGAGGAAATTACTTATAGCATATTTATTTCATAAACTGATATAAGATTCAATGAAAGACTTCAGCATTATTAATGCACATTTTATCAAAATTCCTTTAAGTCACAACTTGAGATACAGTATTAAAATCTTACATAGCTAAAGGTTTTTTAACAATGAATTATAGGCACCCTAAGCAAGTATGTAGTTCCAATTATTCATTTACTTTACTTCATTCATTCATAATATCATAGTTGATAAATACCACACATCAGAGTGTCTGTTTTTGAAAATAAATTGCTTGGTAAATTACTAACAATGCAGCATGCAATTTTTATTTATTATTGGTTCATCATACCCACATCTTACCCACATAGTAAGATTGCTATAATATTCAATAAGTTGTAGCTAAAAACATGAAATACCACATAACCTATTGTACAGATTATATAAATGCTCTTATTATTTCTTCATCCTTTTCACAAATATTTATCAGGAATTTACTTTATGATAATTAGAACTAAGATCACCCTAATTATTTCAGATATTTGAAAAAAAATGCAAGACCTCATTTAAAAAGGGCAATATAGATTTCAGAAGTAACTACTGTTTCTCTAGTGAATAATGTGTATAGAAATCTGTTAAGGTCTTGGGGTATGCAAATATATTTGAGATGCATCAGAGAGTGCATATGAAAAAAAAACATAGTATTTATCATGTTACATAAATGAAGTGAAATATCATACCAAAATGTTAAAAAAAATTAACTTTTGGGAAAAAAGCAAAAGTGTGCACTAGTATTTGAAATAAGGTAATAATAATTTTTACCATAATTAGTTGTTTCTGAGTCTCATTTCACTCTTTACTTTAATTATCAATCCATTTTGTTAAGTACCCCTATAGGTGTTATTGGAAAATATTGGCATTTAGTGAATAATGCCACCAATTTTCTGTTCTGCAATATTAAAGAACTATTTCAGATTTATTGCAATGAATAGTTTTGCTTAAATGTAACAGTAGTTTTTCAATGTAGAAATTACTAAGATAACTCTGGGTGTTCTCAAAGTCTATAACAACCATATTTGATGAAATTTTTTGCATAGTGTATAAGAAAAGATGCTTCTCTACCACAAAGCAGACATCATTGAAATAACCTTGTGTAGTATCAGCATATACAAGTTTGGATGAGGACTTTTGCATCTTTTCTCCTTTTACTTCCCACCTACAACATGGCTTATTTTTCATAAGCAAATTTCTATACTTGTTAAACCTCTCATACATCTCAGAATTTACTAGGAGGGATCCATGACAACCTAGAAACAAACATGTGAGACAGTGTGTAGATTAATATATGAAGATGTTCAAGAAAATATTGGTCTGGTCAAGAGATGGTGCAGCAACTATATAGAAAGCTTAAAATTGAAATTGAAAGAAAGATAATACTGCCAAGATTTACTAAGAATCATGTAGTCTTTGGAAGCAGATATTTTAATACGAAGCTCTTGAGACTGATGTCCACTGCATCTTTCTTATGAATATTTGCTCTGGTTTTGAGGGCCACCACATCTAGCCAGTACACATTTGGCTTGATATAGCATATTCAGAAAGCACACCATTTTCTTTATAAACCTAGGCATGGTTTACTATACATCCACTGAGTTTTTGCACAGACTTTTCCCTTCTTTTAATATACCTAGCCCATTAGTCTTGTCATATTTAAATTTATTCATTCTTCAAGAAGTAGTTTAATTGAATTCTCTATTGTCTTTAAAATAAATTCTCCACCTATAATAATTTATATATTTTAAAGCATTTTATTGTAGTATCTAGAATCTTTATAAGTACAAAGAAATGACATTCTATGTCTCATTTTTACCATTGTCTTTCTCATATAACTTTCATTATGAATTGAGTATGTCCCTCAAGTACTCATGTGTTGGGAACTTGGTTTCCAAGGGGAGAGAGTTGGAAAATAGTAGAATTTGTAAAAAGTGAGATCTAGTAGATTGTGGTTAGATCATTGGGGGAGATGCCCTTGAAAGAGTTAATGAAATTTTCATGGGACACAAGATAGTTCCTATTAAAGCAGATTGTTACAAAAACAGCAAGTCTTCTTACTGGATTTCTCTGACTTCCTGTGTCCTTATGTTCTCTCTACCTCTCAAATGAGCCCTAACCATAATTCCATCTCATGTGTAATGCTGGTGAAGGGGCTGTAACAGGAGCTGCGAAGATTCTGGTACAGAGCACTTAAATCTTCAGAAGTATGTACTCAAAAAATATTTATTTATTTATCTATTTATCTGTTTATTTGTTGTAGTTGGACAGAATACCTTATTTTATTTATTTATTTATTTTTATGTGGTGCTGAGGATTGAACCCAGATTCTTGCATGTGCTAGGTAAGCACTCTACCACTGAGCTGAAACACCAGCCCCTCAGAAAATATTTTTATGCATTTATACCTCTTTTTATACATTGGCCTGGTTCTGGTATTTTTCTATAGCATTATAAAATAGACTATAACAACAAAAAAATGACTTTGAGTCTAAGGCTTCTTACTATAAGAGTGAGTAGAACATCTAAGATTACATTTTATAAGCCCTGGTATAGTTTAGATGGTAATGGCTTAGCATTTATGATTCTTATTTTTTTTATATTTCAAAGGTGATATCTTGTATTTCTTATATTCCTCACGGTGCTTAGGTTAATGTATTGCCATTTACTTTGGGACTCAACAGTGTGGAATTGATTCTGTTTTTCTAAACAAAAGCAAGAGTGGCTCCTTAAAATATAACAAAGACTCTATGAAAATGTTTTGAGTTTTAATGGGAAGAATTGCTATTGATTATAGAGGGAATTTGAATACATGGCTCCATCTTGATGATACTCATTAATCAGAAATGGTCTGAACTGACTAGATTAAAATCATTAGAATACCATGAATAAAGAGGCAGATTAAAAAAAATAGGTTTATCTAGTACCATTTTGAGTCTCCTATTACAATACAAATTATAGTATTTTTTTTTACCAGTGAAACGACTCAAACTCATGTAGCTGCATTTTAAGCCTCATGTATTCACCCAAGTCATATAGGTAAAGAATCCGCTATAAGTTGGGCAGGATGGTCCATGCTTGTAATCCAAGAAAATTGGGAAACTGAGTACTTTCAGAAGTTTAAATTCAGCCTCAGCAACTTAGTGTGGTTTCAAGCAACTTAGCAAGACAGTCTCAAAATTTGAAAAAGTGGGGAGAGGGCTTAGGAATGTGGCTCCGTGTTTAAAAATCCCTAAATATAAACTGAAATACAAAAAAGAAATACAGTTTAAAATGCTACAATTTCGTGTTAAAACTAATAAAAAAATATTTCATATAATTCTTTTCTCCAGTATTCAAAAATGAAAATAGTAATTTTTTATTTAAATAGGTAATGTCTTTTACTGATCCTCATATACATCAAGGTGTAATGTAGAGATAATGACTTTACTATACTCTCTTATTTGTCAAAGTGTTTATTATAAATGATTCATTTTTATATAAGGTATACATTTTGGACAAAATCTGTTCAATGTTCACTACTGGTATGAGTTTTCAGATGTTCAATGAATTTAAAATTTGAATAAGTTTTCAAAATATCATTTAACTTTTTAGGGTTTCTGGGCACAATGAATCCTCCAAAAATAAGTAGTGTTAAAGAAACATGTGGTAATGAAATGTTTTTTTCCATTTGTATTCTCTCTAACTAGTATGTATCCACAGGTGCTGAGTATTGGTGAATAAATTTTGGAAGCATTGTCAATTGTCAATTTTCACATTTCACAACTTTGTCTCTTCTATGGTTGTTGTGGTGAGGATTAAATGTTGACTCTTCCTTAGAGAAATGGTACGATGGTCTCATTTGTAAAGCTTCTCTTCAGTGTGTTTTCTCTGATGTCTAATAATATATGATATATAATTTAAAATATTTCTATATTATCTACATTTATGTCTTCTTTCCAGAATAAATAGTTTAGTGGTGAAAATGAATTGATTTCTTATTAAAAAGTTTGCTAATTTGTTTTCATTTGTAGGGGTTCTTTTCTGTATAAATTCTGTTGTTAATGAAGTTTAGTTTTTCTTTAAAAGTATTATCACTTTATTTACATTTCACATTCACCAGGGTGTCTTCTGCTGTGGTGAATAAATTTTTATTTTTTATTAAAAGTTTTGCCACTCATTCACATTCGTAGGGCTATTCTCCAGTGTGAATTCTGTTCTGGCAAATAAGGGTTGATATTTGAGTAAAAACTTTGTTACATACTTTGCATTTGTTAGGCTTCACTCCAGTGTGAGTTCAGCTGTGGAAAATAAGGTGTGATTTTTGACTGTAAGCTTTTCCACATTCATAAAATTTGTAGGGCTTCTCTCCAGTGTGAGTTCTGCTGTGCCTAAAAAGGTCTGGTTTTTGACTAAAAGCTTTGCCACATTCTTTACATTTGTAGAGCTTCTCTCCAGTGTGTGTTCTCCTGTGGCAAATAAGGTGTGATTTTTGACTGAAAGCTTTGCCACATTCTTTACATTTGTAAGGCTTCTCTCCAGTGTGAGTTCTGCTGTGCCTAAAAAGGTCTCCTTTTTGACTAAAAGCTTTGCCACATTCTTTACATTTGTAGGGCTTCTCTCCAGTGTGAGTCCTGCTGTGGCCAATAAGGTGTGATTTTTCACTATAAGATTTTCCACATTCTCTACATTTGTCAGGCTTCTCTCCAGTGTGAGTTCTGCTGAGGCCGATAAGGTGTGATTTTCAACTGAAAGCTTTGCCACATTCTTTACATTTGTAGGGCTTCTCTCCAGTGTGAGTCTGCTATGGCCAATAAGGTTTGTTTTTTGACTGAAAGCTTTGCCACAATCTTCACATTTGTAGGGCTTCTCTCCAGTATGTGATCTGCTCTGGCGAATAAGGTGTGATTTTTACTGTAAGCTGTGCCACATTCTTTACATTTGTAGGGCTTCTCTCTATTGTGAGTTCTTCTGTGGCAAGTAAGGCCTACTTTTTTGACTGAAAGCTTTTCCACACTATTTACCTTTGTAGGGCATCTCTCTAATGTGGGTTTTTCTGTGGTAAATAAGACCTATATTTTACTATAAGTTTTGCCACATTGTTTATATTTGTAGGGCTTCTCTCCAGTATAAATTCTCTGGTAGTGAACAAGGTCTGAATTTTTATATGATTTCTGGTGTTCACTCTCACTAGTAGTTTTCCATATTTTCTCTTGTTGTAAACAGTCAAGATTACAACTTCTATATTTTCCACTTATCACACTGTGAAACATATGTTTTATGCCCTTTTCTGTTGAATATTCTTGAATATCTTGAGGAGTCATGGCTGAAAAAAACAAAAAATAAAAATAGCAATACCTATTAGAGTAGGATGAATATACTTTGCATACATAACTTGAAATTAAGGTAAAATAAGTACATCAGGAGTGTAACAGATTAGTACATTCAAAGTCATCATAAACTCAAAAATATATCAGTTCATTAAAAATGTACAGACACAATTAATTTGAGAATATTACCAAAATTCTTTTAGAGACCACAGTATCCAAGAGGAGTACATCATTAAGAAGAGTATTATAATAAAGACAAGGAAAGTATGTTACTCTTATCATCCACAGCTTTTTGTTCTTCATAATATAGCATTACATATTTAGGAAATATCTACCAGCTACCTTTACTCTCAGTAGAATAAGAGAAATGTAAAACATATACAAACATTTGTGGCTTTTTCAAAGAGTGTCCAAAAACTGTTTTTTTTCTAAGATGACATAGAGATGTGAAAATAACTGGCAGATTTTGTGTGATAATGCCACAAATAGTCAATAAGGGTAAAGAGGCTATGGACTCTTAACAAGAAATATGAACAAAAAATTTACTAAGAAATATACACATATATGTCTCTAAAATTTTCCATAAAAACATTTTAAAAGACTATAAAAACCTGGCATAGCCTATGCCGTAATACTTGGCTGAAGTCAACAGTTGACAATCAAGTATAATAAATTGATTTTCATATTTTTAAATTCATTTGATATGATGACTTTTTTCACTGACAAATACTACTTTATTTACTAAATGTATCATGGTATTTCATACTATATATAAAAGGTAAAATGACTAAACAGAACTGATTAACAAAATCATTATTTAATATAAATATCAGTTTTGTCTTACAAGGTATTGTATTCCTTCTACTAGTAGTATTAATGAAGAACATAATACACTCAACATTTGGTAAAAAAAAAAAAAAAAAAAAAAACCAAAAAACTCTTGACCCTCTTAAGCTCAATAAAATAAAAAATAATATAAAAAATATTAATAAATATTATAATATTAATTATAATATTATAATATTATAAATAAATAAAATTAAAATACGGAGACTTTGACTGTAATATCAACCATACAAAAAACACAGTACCTGGTGAGCACAATTTTTCTCACTTAAATTTTGACTTCCAGATGCGAATCAAATGTTCCTGCAACTTAATCCCTGCCTGTCACATTTCACTTAATGCAAAGTCCTGCATGTATTTTTTAAAAAACTATGAGAACAAATATTTTCATAACTAAATAATAATTGTATATAAGTGCAATATTTTTACTCATTTGATCATTGATGGGCACACACATTGAGTCCCTAGCTTTAATACTTAGAACAATGTTTGCACTAATCACAAAAGCAGAGGTATCACTCCAAATTGCTAATTTAATTGTTCATAGATACATATTTAGTACTGGCATTTCTGAATCTTTAGGTCATCCAACTGTTAATTTTTCATGTGTGGTGCTTGAGATTAACCCCCAAAATTCTATATCCCTGAACTACAACACAATTTTTTAAAATTTGTTTGAGTCATGCTGTTTCTAAATTTCTGCGACTTCCCTCAAAAATGAAGTAATTTTGGATGGCCTCTCAATTCTCACATATTACAAGGATACAGCACTGTTCTTGTGTATTTTTATTTATTTAAATATTTTTATACTTTTTTCCCCAAAATGGACTATATAATCTACTGCTGACTCCTTTAATGAACAAATAAAAAATAGTACAGCAATATAAAGAAAGAGAAGCATGGCTTAATCCAATTAACAAAAGAAGAAAAAAAAAACTTTAAGAACTGAATATTAGGATATTGACAGTTATTAATTACTCAATAAACTCTAAATAACTATTTAAAGAAAGTTTAGAGAGTAAAATTGAGACAAAAAATATTAATATAATTAGGCACAAATCGTGTATGTGAATAATTCCTTAAGATTAAATGAGAGGGGGATTTCTAGTGTGCAAAGCTGAAATTCTACCAATATGGGAGAGCCTTATCAAACAGGACTAAGGTTAAGACAAGTCTAAGCAACTTGTGAAATACTGTAATAATTAAAAACCTGTAGGATATATAAAGGGAAGATATCTATATCTATATCTATATCTATATCTATATCTATATCTATATATATATATATAGATATATATATATGTATATATATATATATATATATATCTATGTAAAGAGAAATGTGAAACGAATCCAAGCATGTTCCAGAAATTAAATCATTAATAAAAATAAAAAAATAAGAAATATAGAAAACAGCTTACAAAGTAAAAGTATAATGAGGTATTCACTTCAAAATATTTATGATTATTAATGCATTGTTGCAAGCCACAAAACAAAAGAAAAAATTGACTAATAGAATTGAATCTAAAAAAAAAAAAATCTGCCAAGTCAATTCCAACAGAGAGCATGGAGAGAAACCAAGCATGATCTGCTCCTTGAAGCCCTATTTGTTTAAAGATAGGTAATGACCCTGCCTTTGCATCTCATCATTTTGCACAATTTTTAATCAATGAGATATAGTTTTAAATAATAAAATTTCTCATAATCTTTTTGGACAAGCTTTTTTGAGTGAGCAAATTGTATCCTAATACTTGCCTTTTAAAACAGAGACATATAAACAAAGATATAGCCTCTCTCATTTTAATATGCATTAAATATTGTTTTATTTACTGTTACTATGCTCAATATACAACATAAAGTTTATATTCATAGTTAGTCATCTGCATTGAATAGACATTCTATTCTGAAAAAGTCATTACCAAAATAAAGTATGCAATATATAAGATTCCACCTGACCAGCATGATGAGATCCTATGCCTTTGATCACCTGGGGAAAAGCATAGACTTCCACACTTATGTCAACATGTCCTGTTTGGACTCTAGCTTGATGTATGAAATATAGCAATTATAAATGTAAATCAAGGACTTCTAAGCTGATTCATAAGTTTCATTTAACCCTGGAAGAGAAGAGTCCCTTCAAAGAAGAGAATAATCATTCTCCTCAAATGAGGAGAAACATTATAAGAGGAACCCATGATACTATAATTATTTCCAGGTACTTGGGGAGATATAAAACCATTACCAGCCTCAGCTCAAAAGATGTTGGCTCAAATAGGTTAGAATGTACTTTGGATAAATTAGTTACTGCTTTGGTTGCTAAACTCACACAAAACTCTGTAATGTTTTGGTCTTAATAATAATGTTGCTCTGTTTTTTTACACCAGCTATGGGAAATTCAGTACTGACAGATCCTGGACTTCTATAACCCAGTACAATATCTTGTCTCACTTGAATGGAATTGTTATATACCTGAAAAAATATCTCATGGTATTCTTTGTTGTCTTAGCAGAATAACTGTTTCCTTATCATAGTATTTAATAGGTCACCATCCTGTGAAATTTGTTTATTAAAGAGCTATTCCTCTTGATAAAAACTGTGATAATTCAGTAAACCTTCTCTCTAAGGCAAAATTTGATGTTTTGCATTCTCTTTATAGGGTTTCCCTGAACTAGCCCTATGGGCTTAGAAAACTATTATGAAACTCACTTATGCTATCATAAAATGTATTAGCCATGCCTCCATGGCCGTTAATATGCTTAATAAAGAACAAAAACAACCTTGTCAAGCCATACTTGACATTCATGCTGCATTTGATTGTCTGGTATTGTTACACCATAATGGATATTCAAAGTTTAATAACATGTGTTCCTTCAATTTAAGTGATAATAGTAATTTTATTTGAAAAGGGTTCAATTACCTTAAAGATATCATTAATAAGGTCCAACAAGATGATTGATGTTTAGACTTGATGGATTGGATAATTTCATGTTTATTCAATTTCATCTGTGTCAAAAAATATTCATAGGTGGATATTTACTGATGTTGGCACTTGCTATTGTCTATAGCTGCCTTATTTTTTGCACCCACCAGCATTAAGAAGATAAGTAATATTATTTATTCAAAAGGCCTTTAAAAAAGAGGGAAGACTGTAGGTATTCTGACCTTAGAAATAGACAGGAAAGTGTGGGGGTGATGATAACTGGCACCGTGATATCCACAATTAGTAATGCCTAGCAGTTTCTCCCTGAAGCTATTGAGACAACTCTACAGGTGCACTATCTAGTTTCTCTGGTAATGTCGTTAGGGAGAAAGGGCTCTATGTTTGTAGTAACTGTACCTTATCATGGTTAGCTAGCACTTGGGGTTAAAATAACACTAGGTTAGAATGTAGTCATGGTAACAGAAGCTATGTAATTCTGGAGTATACTATGTGCAGCCATGAAGAGGAGTGGCCAGTATTTTTTTCCTTATTTCTTTTTACTGTGAGTGTGTCTCTCTCTTCTGTTAGCTTCTTTACAGGTTTCCTCACAAGATTTGTAACTGATTATGCTGGCCCTCACAACAAAAGGTAAGTTTTGATGGTTAATCTGAATGAACTGGGACATCAGTGAAGAAGAAAACCGAAGAGTACAAAGAATTTGAAAATTTAATAATTGTAGGGCAGTATGTGTTCAATGATTAAAATCAAAAGAAATAAAGCTAAGCTTCTGAAAATTGTTTTCTGCTGAATAACTAGTCTTTCAACATTTTTTAGTTTGGTTTTCTCCATTTGAACTTCTCAACTCTGTCCCCTGCTATGTGTAGGCTACAATAGTTTACATCACTAAATCATGCTAGGTACTATTTATCTAAAGTGAAGGATGTATAACACCTGAGAAAGAGAAAGATTAAAGTGCAAAATAATATATATTAAAGAGTAAAATATCTATATAAAAATGCCCTTTTTCTTTGAAACACAAATCTGAAACTCATTCTTATTGAGAAGTTCCCAGAAGATACAAGATAAGTAAATTAAATAATAATTATTAATTAAAAATTGTAAAGGAAAATTAAACTTACCAAGGAAGGCAAAGTTTCTATACTTCTTTAACATCACATCTTTATATAAGTTTATCTGAGCAGGCTGAAGGCATTCCCACTCCTCTTCAGTAAAATCAATGGCTATATCCCTGAATGTTAACGGTACCTGAAATAAGAATATGTAAATAAATAACACATTGACCACATGAACTTTTGCACAGTGTGTAAGGTAATCGAAGTTGAAATGAGAGTTAGTAGACTATCATGTAGGTGGTTTTGGAACACAATGATACTATTATCTACTTCTGCAGATAAAGTGATTTAAGTTCAAAAAAATATATATAATCCGCATTTATGAAACACAATATGAAACTCAGACATTACTACAAAAATACATATTTTGTAATTTTTAAATATTATGATCTAAAATATACATATTTTTCAGATGAGAAAATTATGGTAATTAAAAAAGGGAATCCTCAAATTTTAATTGTACAACCACTAATCAGAGATTTACTAAAGTATAGAATCTTATTTGTAATTTCTCTGATGGAGCTGGCTCTTCTGAATATGTAGTGAGAACTCTAACAATGGTATAAGAGAAATTTTGAAATTTAACAAGGTAGACAGACCACTTAATGGAAATATTTAACAGTGAATTTAAGTTCAAACATTTTATGGTACTTATGTATGTTATTAATATAAAAAATAGGAAAAGCAATCATGTTTGGATTTTCCTTTTTATAATTTTAACAATTTATAACATACAAAATAATATATACATATGCATAAAAACTTTGTTTGATGTATATATTGTATGATGTTTAAAATAGAACATACATATAGCTTTTCAAACAAATATAATTTGTTTTTTTATTTTATTGGTTCTTTCTAATTCTACCTGATTGGAAAATCAATTTTTATGACATTATGCAAGCATAGGATATATCTTATTCTAAATAAAATCCTGTTCTTGTTGGTGGCTATCATGGTAGGATTTATATATATATATCTTTAATATTTTCATCCCCTTCCCTTTTATTTGTTAATTCATTGTTTACCATTGTGAAATCTACTGATTTTTTTTCATACCCTTTTCCGCTTTATGAGCTTTAGATTTCACATATCAGCAAAAACTTTCAACCTTTGGTTTTAAAGAAATGGTTTGTTTTACTTAGCAATAAAATCTCCAGATTCATCCATTTACTGACAAATGTCATAAAGTCATTCTTCTTTATGGCTGATTCATAGTTTATTGTGTACATAGCATAAAGCAACAATTTTTTATCCTGTCATCACTGAATGGACCCATTTATCATGGAATGGTTGGCTTTATAGCTTAGCTATTGTGAATTGTGCTGCTATAAATATTAATGTGACAGTTTCAATGTAGTATGCTGATTTTATGTTCTTTGGGTATATACTGTACAGTCAAAAAATGGGCAAAATTGTGGTTCCATTTATTTAACAATATCCATACAGGTTATTATGTTTCACTTAGACCTCCATACAGCTAAAAAAATGAAATTCATCTAAACCTGAGTTTGAAATAAAACATACAAAAAAATATTAAGCCATAAAATGACTAGAATTTATTATCAAATCATCCATCCCAATAAAAAGTAAATTTTATAAACTAAAAGTAAGAAAATCTTTAAAAAATGAGCAAAATTAGAAGCTATTAAAGATGAACATAGCAGAGAGATGGTTAGCAATATCCATGTTGGTGCTTTTAAAAAGCAAATGAGCCAGGTCTAGTGATAGATAATTTTAGTTCCAGTGACTGAGGAGGATAAAAAAAGATCATAAGTTCTAAGACAATATTATATATATATATATATATATATATATATATATATATATATATATATATATATATATATATAGTATTGAGCAACTTAGTGAGCACTTAGCAACTCAGCAAGACTCTGTCTCTAAATAAAATATAAAAAAAGGACTGAGGATGTGGCTTCATGGTTAAGCACTTCTGAGTTCAATCTTCAGTACAAATAAATAAAAAGCAGATACAATTTAAAAAGCACTAGCAAATTTGAAAATTCAACAAATAAAAATTATATCAATTATACAGTTTATAATTGCAAAAATATGTCTGTATACTAATTTCTCACTTGATGGAAATACACTCTGGAAAATTTCTCCTAAGAATCTTCTGCAATTTTCCAATTCTCTGAGTGTAATGACAAGAATCTAGATGGTATAGACTAGTACATGGCTAAGATATTTGGTATATCCACTGTTGTAGATAAAGTCTCCTCCTGACCAAACTACCATGATGCCACATGATTAATGTTATGAAATTAAATCAATCAGAGTAAACCTCATAATAAAATAAAAGGTGGAACTACAGAAAACCAGAACAACAAAACTCTTTATAAGTCTCTTGTTATTTAGGCAGTGATACATAATGAAGATTACAGTGCAGGGAAGAGAAAAAATGGTATTCATTTCAAAGAACGATGCTCGCATATTGGGAAAAACAGTGTGATAATAAAATGCTATTTTATGCCTTCACTCATTAAATATTACAACATATTTTGACTTTAAATTCTGAATATAAGTTATTAATAAATAGTACTGAAATATATAAGAAAGTACAAAGCTCAGAAGTTTTCATACAAAAGATAGGGTGCATATGGTGGTGCACACCTGAAATATCTTCTATTCTGGAGTCTAAGAAATGAAGTTGAAAATTTAAGGCCAACTGAATAAATTGAGCAAACCTCATCTGAAAATAAAATTTAAAACAGAATTGAGAATATGCTCAGAAATACGACACTTTGGTTGATCCCTAATATCACAAAAGAAAAACAAGTTTTTGTTTTCAAAATTATACAATATAATATGTGTAAATTTATGAATTACAAAATATTAATAAAAAATCTATTCATCAAATTATTACATTAAATGTACAAAAGTGACAAGGTAAAAAAAATCTAATTTCCTCATATAATCAAGAAACAAAATATAAAACAGACTGCAAAAGAAAAGCAGAATAAATTCTTGAAGAGACACTTTTAAAAGGATATATCTAAGTGTTCAATAACCATAAAAACTCAAAATCTTTAGAAATTTGGTAACATTGAATAAAATCACATCATATAGATGAATTAAATAGTATTGATGAATATGTGGAATGAATGCATTCACAAAAGTGGGAAATAATAATTTAAGCTTTTATTATCCATTTGTACAAACTGTTTTGTAATCAAATGTATATGATGTACCCACACAAGAAACAGAGACTAAAATTAAAACAACTGTACATATGAGAATACAGCCATATTCCTCCAGTGTTGAAACCAACGGGCATGGTTACAGAGAAAGAAATAATTATTAAATTTTATAAATAGTAAATTCAAAGAACTAGAATTACTGTTCATGTATTATATTCAGTTTGACAAAACTACAAAATACCATGTATGGTTTATGCCAATGTCACATGAATATTGCATTTCAGATGCAAGTATATTTAGAAAATGAATATGCAATATTTGAGAAAATAAAAATATAGAAAAGCATATAAAAGACTCAAATATTTAACATATTTACAAAGGATAAATCTATTGTAAAAATGACCATTTTCCCAAGTTAACCTATAATAATAACTGGTCAAAATTTTACCATGCTTTAGTTTTTGTTAAAGAAGAAATCAAAGCAAAATCTTCTAAGATTTTCCTGGAAATTTAAATGTATACAAAATTAGCCAAGAACTCTCTCATATATAAGAGCAAATGTACTAGTGATTATTACCTGACACTAATACATGTTATAATATTGCAACAGTGTAGTAATTTTAAGATAAAGAAATCACAATACGGAAAACTACATAGGGAAATTCATATGTAGGAAAATATCTTTTTATTGTTAAGTATAATAAGTATATAAATCAAAACATATCAATAAAATATTTAATATAAGTGAAAAAATGGTATTCATTTCAACCTCAATCCAACCTCAATGTAGATGTTAGAACCATAGGCACAGATCACAAGTAGGGACTTGTGTGCAGAATGTGTGTGACACTGGAATTATACACAAGCATCTACCAAACCATAGATATAAAGAGATAATTTTAAAAATAAAATAAAAATAAAAGCAGAATATAAGCCTCCCTCTGTTTATGAATACACCAAATAAATATTTACTCCTGTTTTGAGGCCTTCTTAAAACTGTAAAGGAATTAGGGGCACACACATTGGAAAAAAGAAAAAATATATATATATCGACCAAGAGATGAGTAGAATGCACTTGAAGATTTTCCTGATTTGAGCAATATGCAAAATTACTGGAACAAAATGCCCAAATCCAGTGTTAATATAAATAAAGGAAGATTGATTTGGTTTTGAAATATATTATTTAACTCTAAATTGCCTGTAGTTTAAATGCTAATTTATCTGTACACAGAGAGGAAGAAATAAGATATACATGAGTATCAACTCCAGAGGGAAAAATAAGTGGTTTTCTATGGTCATGCAAGATCCATGGGCTTTATTCCATTAGACTAGAGTGAAAAATATGTTAAATCTTAAGGAAACCCCTTAATCCCTTAGAGGGATTTGCCAACATTCTCTAAAAATGCAAAGAGCTGTTGTTGACAGTTCAACTTTTATCTAGACAGTACCAAAAAATTAACAGGGAAATACAGACCACCACTGAAAACCGAAGTGTCAGTTTAGCACTTCCTCAGCTCTCTCACCCAGCTCACTTTACTAATAACACCAGAACTAACCAATTCTTTCTGTAAGTAATTTTTCCCGATATTAACTTTTTCCATTCCATAGACTATATCTGAAACCTCAGAGCATTGAAAGCTCTGGTAACTGTGCAGGTGCAAATCTCCCTAGATCAAAAAGGAGTGGTTTCACATTGGTGTGCAAACATTCTAATTTGCTAAAATCTCAAATATTATGGAAAAAATATGGTTACAATCACAGATACCTCTTTATTTCTAATATAGGTGTATATCTTTTTTTTTCCAGTGAGCATAAGGCACCCTGGAATCTAAAAAGCTTACATCAGAATTTCAGTGCACAGGCCAACTATAAGATCTTCTGCATTAGCACATCTGTTAGAATGGCAACTCTCAAAAAGTGGAATAGTACATAGTACTCCAAGTGTATTGATATGGTAGAAAGAAACACTGTGCTAGACAATAAAATTAGTGGACATTAAAAAAAATGAAAGTTGAGAGTTCTCTCAGTTACTTCCTTGAGAAACTATACTCTCTACATTTATACTGCTTTTGAATAAAATAAGCCCCTAATACTGGTCTGGACTTATGAGAGGCCTTAGATTTGACAGGTGTGGGATCCTCATATTACATACGTTCTGAAACACAGTTCCAGGAAAATACCAGAGTAGGGAATGAGAATGCTCTCATATACATTTCACAAAAGAAAATCTGAGCATAAAGACACTCTGATAGGTTGACTGCCCTTGGAGACATAAAGAAAGAATAGAAACACATGATTTTTCCAAGATCAAAGGATTCTTCTTTATTTTTCAATCATGTAAAATGCTCATAAACAACAACAACAAAATTTTTGCTTTTGATTTTTATCCATGGTACTGGGGATTTGAAACAGGAGCATGTTAATTCTGGACAACATACCCAGCCATGTTTTAAAATTTTGAGACAGGTTTTTCTAATTGTCTAATTGGTCTACCTAAGTTTCTGATGCTTACCATGAAATTGCAATCTTTCTTACTTAGCCACTTGACTCTCTGGAATTAATATGCATGTATCATTGCACCCAGAGGAAAAAAAAAGATTATTTTAAAAGTCTCATCCAGTTTTTGGTATAACAATTGAAAATACCATGTTCATTTGAAATATAATATGGGTAAAGTAACTGATAATACTGCAAAAATGTAACTGATAATACTGGGAAGGGGGAAGTTGTCATTGAACAGTAAGCTAAAATTTTATATATAAATACAACTCACAATACTGGCACACAAATTTAAAATCACACTCAGCAACTGTCTGGAGATAAAAAAAAAGTACCAGGTATGTAGCTAAATGGTACAGTACCTCTGGCTTAATCCACAATACCACAATCTCCAAAAAATGGAGAATGAATTCAGGAGTAAAGAAAAACTGAGATACCTATAGAGTATCTCATCCCTCTCCTGGAGGAAAAAATACATGGAGTTGTGATTGTGATGATGTCCTGACTCCAGAATCCATAACACAATCTGAGAAGATTCGGAAATATTGCCACAAATGTTCTCAAATAGAATTTAAAGTAGGGGATGAAGATATTCTATAGAATACTATAGGACTTGCAGGGTCTACTGTTAATATATGGTCCAGTTGACTGGCCAGTGGAGATTCATGGCTGACCTTTCTCAGAAGAAGACACAGGACTGGAGAAACCAAAGATTACACCAGGGATTCTAGCCAACAATTGCCAGTTCCCACCATAGTAAGTGCAGCCAGTTACAACCAGACTCACCATCCAGTCTCAGAATTTCACTGCACACTCATCATTTACTGTATTTTTAGGAACCAAGTGTCCTCTCTATAAATCACACAGTACCTATAAAGGAGCAAAAATCAGGTTCACTGAACATAAGTGAGAGAGCCTAGAAATGGATACTCACACTGGCAGGCTTCACACCAGATGGTCAAAACTTGCTTCTCTTTACTGAATATGTGTAGATTGGACAATGCTTATATAAGGGCTCCTGATTGGACACAACTTATGTCATCATATGCTCAATCTGAGCCTAGTGAGTTTTTTGAGTGACAGGAGATAACATCAAATCTAAAAATAAATGATGTCACAATTGTAGGGTCTTGTCTGTACATTTATTTTTTTTTCTTTTGAGGATGCAGCTAATTTAAGGCTAGGTATCCTTGGAGAAGTAAAATCCAGCCAACCCAGAAAAGCATTTGCATTTAAACTTGCATATGAGGCCTTTTGAATTTGTAGATTATATATGTAAATATATTATTTATGGAGGAAAATAATACAGTGACAATCCCGTAAAATTTCAGTTAACTTCTGTTGTATGGAAACAGATTGAGCATTAAAATTATATGGGGTGGAAAGTTAATTATTTTTTAGAATTCATATAAAAAATAGTAAAAATTGAATTTTATAGTATAACCCATAATTTCCACTATGTGAAAATCACCATTATGTATTTAAAATATTCCTAATAAAGTAGATGTATTTTTGGAACAGCACCCTCAAATTGGTGACGACTCTAAATTGGTGACACCAATCTTGGAAAGAATAAGGAGATTCCTTAGAAAACGTGGAAAGGAACCAAAATTGATCCAGCTATCCCAATCCTCAGTTTAGACCAACAAGAGCTAAAAATAGCATAATACAGTGGCATATCCACATCAATGTTCATAGCAAAATAATTCACAATAGGTAAACTATAGAACCAATCTATATGCTCTTCAAGAGATGAATGGATAAAGAAAACATGGTCTATATACACAATGAAATATTACTGAGCATAAAGAGAATAAAATTATAAAATTGGGAAGTAAATGGATAGAGTTGGAGAATATCATGTTAAAGAAAGTAAACCAATCCACTAAACCAAAGACCTAATATTTACTCTGCTAAGTGGATGCTGATCCACAATGAGTGAAGTGGGAGGTAGCATGGAAGAAATGAAGAAACTTTGAATAAGACAAAGGGGAGGGAGGTGTTGGTAAATGGTATAGAGGTAAGTAAGATGGTGGAATGAGATGGAAATATTTTGTACACAGAGTTACATGGGTTTTGTAATTATACTTTCTGTATAAGAGAAATAAAATTTTGTGCTCCACTTGTGTACTATGAAGTGAATTGCATTCTGCTCTAATAGCAAATTATAACAAATTCATAAATTAATTGATTTTTTAAAATTCAGGAAAGAGACTTGCTTTCTCCTAGATCTATACATAAACATATATATATTCTATGTATAACATGCACATATTTAATATATATAAGTTATAAACATTTTTTTCATATTATTTCAATTTTTTAAATAAATGATAACAGAAGCATTACAATTCTTATTCCATGTATAGAGCACAATTTTTCATATCCCTGGATGTATATAAAGTATGGTAATACCAATTTGTGTCTTCATACATGTACTTTTGATGATGAACTCTATTACATTCCACCATTCTTGCTAATCCTTTGCCCCCTTTTTTTTTCTTCCCACCTTTCTGGTCTATCTAGAATCCATCTATTTCTCTCATGCTCCCCCTCCCTACCACATTATGAGTCAGCCTTTTTATATCAGACAAAACATTTGGCCTTTTTTTTTGAAATTGGCTAGCATCACTTAGCATTATCTTCTCCAATGCTATCCATTTACCTGCAAATGCCAGATATGATTATACACCTAAAAAACTCAAAAAGCTCCACCAGAAAACATCTAGAACTAGTAAATAAATTTAGCAAAGTAGCAGGATATAAAATCAACACCTATAAATCAAAGTCATTTCTGTATATTAGTGAAAAATCTTCTGAGAAAGAAATGAAGATAACTACCCCATTTACAATAACTTCGAAAAAATAAGATACTTGGGAAGCAACTTAATGAAAGAGGTGAAAGATGTAAACAAGAAAAACTACAGAACCCTAAAGAAAAAAAATAAAAAAAAAACCATAGAAGATGGAAAGATGTACCTTGCTCACGAATAGGCAGTATTAATATAATTAATATAATCAAAATGACCATGCTACCAAAGCACTATACAGATTTACTGCAATTCTGATCAAAATCCCAATGGCATTCCTCATAGAAATAAAAAAAAGCAACCATGAAATTTATCTGGAAAAATAAGAGACCAAGAATAGCTAAAGTAATCCTTAGCAGGAAGAGTGAAGCAGGTGGCATCACTAATCCAGACCTTAAACTAGACTACAGAGCAATGGTAACAAAACAGCATGGCATTGACAATAAAAAAAAAGACTGGTAGACGAATGGTACAGAATAGAGTACACAGAGACTAACCCAAAAAATTACAATTATAATATATTAGACAAAGGTGCCAAAAACATGCACTGGAGAAAAGATAGCCTCTTCAACAAACCATTATCTCTCACCATGCAGAAAACTCAACTCAAAGTGTATCAAGAACCTCAGAATTAAACCAGACTCTACATCTAACAGAATAAAATGCAGGCTCTAATCTTCATCATGTGGGATTAGGCCCCAAATTGATTAATAAGACACCTATAGCATAAGAATTAAAACAAATAATTAATAAATGGGATGGAATCAAACTAAAAAGTTTATTCTCAGCAAAAGCAACAATTTGTGAGGTGAAGAGAGAGCCTACATCTTAGAATGATTTTTTTACCCATCACACATTAGATAGAGCACTAATCTCTAGGGTACACAAAGAACTCAAAAAGCTAAGCAAATAATGATAATAATAATAATAATAACAACAACAACCCAATCATGAAATGGGCCAAGAATCTGAACAGAGAATTCTTAGAAGAGAATATACAATCAATCAACATTTTTTCTATATATCTGATTGGTTATGGTGCCCCCTTCAAAAGGCCAAGCATAGTTCTGGTTCAGATTCTAAGGAAGGGGAATACAAGAAAGAAGTATTCTCAACTCTCCTTTATAAATTATTAAATACAATTTTCTATGTCTTTTTCTAAACATAGCTAAACATGGAAAATATTGGCTTGAAGCAGAGAACTTTTTTATTAGAAACACAGTGTAAAAGAAAGACAAAAAACATAATTATTTGCACCACATTGAACCATAAAAGAAATGGAACCTGGAGTTCAGAAAAGAAAGATTCAAACTTTTATACTTGGGAATGTGGATGACATGGGTGCCTAAAGTGAAAAGATTAATACAAGCTTTTGAAAGAAAATTCATGTGAGTGGCAGATAATGGTTAACCAACTAGAATCTGCACAGTGTCTCCCAGGGCTTTCTCAGCTGTGCACTACAGAACACACAGGTATTCATAGCGTCCATGAAGAGCATTATTCATCTGTACCCTCTAAAATTATTCACATAGTATATGAAAAAACATGTGTATGTGGATACTAAATGGCAATTCAGCAGACAAGAGAAAACTACCCAGAGACAGAATTGTAGAAATTTCTTCAAAGATCATCAATTTATATTTAGCTCCTGACACAGGGATGTCAGTCTGGGGAAATATTATTTTCTCTCCATTTTGAAGAGAGTGCATTGAGAATACATTTCAGGGGCAACACAAATACTTTTTTTTCTGTCATTTTAAGAAAATCTTCAGAAACAGAGCTCAGAAGACAGATTTCTTAGAAGGGTAAATGCCTGGAGATTACAAAATGGAAAAAAAAAAAAAAAAACACATCAGTGGCCCTGAGTGACTCAGTAAGGAAATAAATCTAAAAGGCTTATTAGAAACTGAAAAGGAAAAAAGTAAGTATTTCTAAAAATAAATATGTTCATTAGTTGTTATCTCCACAACATGTCATTAAGTAAACAACAAATTATGTATAAATTTTTATAGGAGTGGCCAAATTTTATTCCATATGATTTTATATTAAACTCCAAAATCCAGATAATAGAGTTCATGATTCACTGCCAAAAATATTACAGAAAAAAATTTTAATGAGTGGATGTTTAGTAAATATGTCATTTAACAATTTTATTACCATATAATTTTAAAGAAATTTAATCACTTTCATGCAGCCATAGTGTAGAGAAATTTCTTATTTATTTTTCCTGTAGTAATTAACAAAGATAAGCCCTGGAATCCACTTTAAATAACCTACCTTTACAATCATACAAAAAAATCTATAATAAAAGATGAGGAAAGAAAAATGTCAATTTAAAAAAATAATTTAAAACTTTTTCTTTTTCTTGAAATCAATCGCTAGCTGCATTTTTAGATTCTTTTCTCATCTTTTAAGCCAAAAAGATATAAATGACAGAAGTTTGAACTACAAATTTATACATGAGATATGTTTATTAAGTATAAAATTCAAAAACTTTAGAAACTTAAGAAATACAAAAAAAACCCATCATGGGAAAAATTAAGTAATATTGATAAACATTTAAAACAAATCAATAATCATTAACTCAAAAGTAGTTTAAATTAGTATCTATTTGTGGAAACTAGTTTGCTATTGAATATACATGATACTCCCCATCACAGAGACTTACTGAAATTAGAGCATATGTGATCATAATAACATATAAGTACTCAATGGTACTCACCCAAACACTTGAAGCCCAAGGACACGGCTCAATACAATATAGATCATGGAAGAGATAAATAATAATCTGTAGGAAAATTGGTAACTAGAGCCAGTTACATTCCATAATATATCCAGTTTACAAAAGAGCATAAAACACTATGCATAAATTTTACATAGGTGCCTTATTCAAGTGGTATTTCATATGTGTACATTTTTAGAAACTAAATATGTAAAAATTATGAGAAAATGAAAGTCACAAAAAGCACATAAAAGACTGAATTATACATCCCATGTACAGAGGATAAAACTCATCATTATAAATATGATAATTTTCTTTCAAATTAAACAATATATCTCACCAAATTTCTATGTACAAATATGAAAATATCACATGAAGTCTACTTTTATGTGTATTCTATAAAGCAATAATTTTTTAAAAAATGATAAATAAATATAAGATAGAAGAAAATAGGAGAATAGGCAAAAGGGAACTACTGGATACCTAAGGGGGGCAAATTATATTCCATGTTTTATGGTTATGTCAAAATAAACCTGACTATTAAATTCAGCAATAATGCAATAAGCATAAATTTTAAAAATTCATCTACAAAGTTATATGTAACTTTAGTCAAAAACCTTTTCAATTATAAGAGCAAAAAACGAACTTATCATGACCTACTATTCATAGATATTCTGAAATTATAATATTACAATAATCATCAAAGAATCACAATATAAATAAGGTCCCCAGATGAACACATATATATGTAAAAACAGTATGCTTTATTGCAATAGAAAATTCTAGATAAATCAAACCATAACAAAAATAATCTCAGCAACTTAGCTAGGGCCTTTCTCAAAATAAATTTAAACCTGTTAGGGCTGTTTATGGGTTAAGAGTCCTTGCTTCCCAAATGCTGAAGTATAACACCAGAGAACTGTGCCAAGGCAGGTTTAGAGCGAAAAGTAGAAGCTTTATTAAAGGACAGTAGAAAAGACTTCTCCCAAGAAGAAAAAGGGGGGCCAAAGAGGTAGAATCCATGAAAGGTATTTTTTTTTTAACTAAGGTCTTTTAGCTTTTTTATAGCTAAGGTCTTCCTTCAGCTATCCCTCATTTCTATCACATTCCTGTCCTTTGTTCTGTTATCTTGCAGTGTTGGAATGTAGGTGGGAAGACCCAAAGTGTGGAGGACAGGTGGGCTGAAGGAGTAATATGGTCAGGAAGGGCTTTTGGATTAGCATCCTCATGTTTGCTGTGAGCTGCTTCATTAAAATTTCCTTGTGATGGGCTCAGGGCCTTGGGGACATTTTCAATTCCCCTTATTCTTGACTCCATCCTCAATATGGTGTTCATTCTTGATCTTACTGGCTATTAGACCCAATTTACCTAAATACACTAACTACCTATCTGTAAATCTGGCTCCACTTCCAAGGATATGGCTAAGTAGTAAAGTATCCCTGAGTTCACCTAACTTTTACAAAATAATAATAATGAAGAAAGTAAAAATAAAAGAATGTCAAAATGAAAATTAGCTAGCCCAAAAGGAAATTAGGTACCATAATGACAAAATGACAGCCCCTCTCCTGCAGGAAAATTGCCCTTGGAGATTTGATTTTGATAATTATTTCACCTGTCAATCTCCAGCATCTGGTAAGACACTGGGCTGCAGGAACACACCTGCCACATAGTATTTTATGCAGATTCTGAGGATGCCCTCTGAGCTTAAGGAAGGCAGCAAAGAGTCTCTGCCAGTGACATGTTCCCCATCTGGTTGGCCAGTAGGACTTAGGACATAGTGGCCCAGTCGAGGACTTAAGCCTGCACACTCCAGAGACTGCCCAAGGTCCCAATCTGCTAGCTCCTGTTTTCAACACAGCCAGTCTTGTGGTTCCAATAGTCTTCCTCCCCCAGCCTCCCTTGCTAGGCCAATGCACACTCACCATTTCATGGTTCTCAGAAGTAGGGCTACTTGGGATCCTCAGTTCCTGCATAGCAGAACAACCTGTGACTCTAAAGTATGAGACTACAGATGGCAAAAATGGAGGACTCAGGAGATAAGAAGCGAAAGCCCACCCTCCTACTCCCTTATGACACACAGGATTGGACAGTTCCCACAAAATTCTCTTGATTGGAAGGGACTTCAGATCATGAACATTGGATCTGAGAGAAGTGAGCCCTTTTTTGAGTGACAGGGAATATTATCCAATCCAGGCAAGAATAAGGGCTGGAATCTCAGGTCATTGAGTGCTGTTTTTTTTTTTTTTTTTTAATCTGAGAAATGTACCCCAGTGTCTCAGGCTGCTGTTATTTTTAAGACAAAGTTGTTTTCCCATAAGTGGGAACTACTTTAAATTTAAACTTACATATAAAGTTATTTCAGTTTATGAATTACATATGCTTGTATATTATTCAGGAATTAATATAAAATGATGACAATAATTATAAAATTTTATTGATTGATTGATTGATCTCTGTTCTTTTTAGGTGACAGATTGAAGTTTGAACTGGGAAGAAACCCCCTAAAGTAAAAATGCCCAATAAAAATAAGACATAAGGGGCTGGGATTGTGGCTCAGCAGTAGAGTGCTCACCTCCCATGTGCAAGACCCTGGGTTCAATACTCAGTACACATAAAAATAAATAAGTGAAATAAAGGTATTGTGTCCAGCTACAGCTAAAAAAAATACATAAAAAACCCATAAGGTATAAGGTGAGAAACCAGCCTCTACCTCAGTGCAAACACTGTTGAAGGAAGGGGGCTTGACGCTTGTCCTTGGAAAGACACACAGAGCACTCCTAGGCTGATACCCAACCTGCTGAGTTGTTTATCTACAAATAACAGATGACATCTGCTGGGCCTGGTGTCTGTGACTCAGTCAGGCTAGGTGGGGATCCATAGCAACCCCTTAGCAGCCACCAATCAGCATGAAGCAGGGAAAATTCCTGGGATTCCAAATGACCCTTACAGTAGTTTATGGTGGTTGATAACATTTTGGGAAACCATACAATTCAGCATACACTCCCCTTGTGGCCTAAGCCAGTCTGTTCAAATGAATACCCATCTTGTACTAATTAATCACGCTTACCCAACTTGTTCCCACCAGTGAATGTGCTAATCATGTTTTACAGTTGTTTATGATTTTCCCAAGGTGTGTGATGATTTGCTAAGAGATGCTATGATGTATGTGGGGTTCGTGCCCTCCAAAAGAGTTATAAAACTGCTAACCCTGGGCTCAGGGCCTCTAAGCCACCAGTTGCTGTATGTGTGGAGGACTGAGCTAGATTGCAATAAACATCTCTTTGGTGCTTACATCGATCTTGGTCTCTGGTGGTCTTTTGGGGGTCCCATATTTGAGCATAACAATCTCTCCTGGAACCCACGGTAAAAGAAGACACCATTCCAGTTCTCTAGGACTGTAGTTTTATAGCACAAAAGGTTGCAAAAGGGGGGTGTCTTGAGAACTTACACGAATAACAGGATTTTCATAAGCATAATACAAATGCAGGTAGTAGTTTAATGGTCTAAATGGTTCAGCACCTAGGGATTAAATTTAGATAACAACATCAGAATTTATGATGCACCAGTAAAGTTTCAGAGTGAGTTGTTATTTGGTCAGGGAAAGCCAGAATTTATGAGTCATCACTAAAGTTTCAGCGAGGGTTGTTATCTCATCAGGGAAAACCAGACATGGATGAGTTCAAGGCACTGGAATGCATTCCAAGCAGGGTTACAAATCAAGGTAATTTATAATGAAGCAGAAATTAACTTTTCATGCCTTTGTGATGAGATGGCTTCCAGTCTTAAATGAAAATTAGGCTGGATTTTTCACTTGCTATAGCCATAGCTTTTAAAGTATATGTTTCATACTTTAAAAGAATGAACACTAAATTATTAATATTGATTACTACTAATTTTTTAAAAGACAGAATAAAATAGGAAATTAGATATTTGTTATTAAATGCATCAAAATTTTGATTAATATATTGATAATATGAGCATGGAAAATTTTGACAATGATAAGAAGACATTTAATATAAGGGCTTCAATATTATAAGTCCTCATGTTCAATGGGTCATCTTTCAATGATTTTTTCATTTTTTAGGTCATTTTGAATTACACTTCTTCAAATGTTTGTGAAGTTTATAAATTTAAGATTTTGTATTCTGTAAAGTAGAAAAATGGCAGATTTGAGCTTCTGTCAGGATTTTAAACTTCTAAGCCATGTGGGGCATCTTAGCACTTATTTTTCATATTTGCACACAATCCAATTCTATAGAGGAATGAGTTGGAGACATAGTATACTCTCCTGAGAAAAGAGAAACATAGTCTACTATCCTGAGAAAAGAGAAATTGCCTTAGGCTATTTCTAAAGCTTTCAACTTTTCTAACTTTTCAGAATTTCTGGTGATTTAAAAAAATTATTTATTTTAACAAATGAATAGTTTGAAATTAATTATCTATCTTTCCTGCATTATTTTTCACTTTCATTTATTTTTTTTAAAAGAAGTAACAGTACAGAATTCCAAAAGTCCTCCATGTATACTTAAAGTTATGATTCCAATGATCAAGATAGAAAGCAGGAGCAAAACATCATCTAGTTTGGTGGTTCTGTCTCAAACTAGAGAGTTACTTATTTCTGCCATTATTCACTAGGTTCCTGAGGTTCCAGAAATCACCAACCAACACAGAGAAATGTCTTTTTAGTTTGTTTCTCACAACCAATTCAAGCTAACGTACACTAGTAGCACTATAGTTTCAGATCAAAGTGTGTTTCTAAATAATAAAATATGTATATATAAACATATAAATAAATATAAAATGAAATATAATTTAAATAGATTTTTTTTCCTCGATAATCATTTTGTAAATATTTCCCTTTAGACACAGTTCTGGAAACAAAGTGTCACAAATAAGACATAAATCCTACATTGCTACACAGAGTAATTAAGGCACATACTAAGAGCTTGGTATAAAACATAGAGACAAAAATAACTAGAGAACACCATAGAGAATTATACCTAAGTGCTAAGCAGCAAATTCATAGTCTTTAAGTACATGAAGAGACAAGTTATCATAGCAAATTTTATAACTCAGTTGCTGCTAATATACAGAGATAGAGATATTTATTAAGAGATGGTTTTATGCAGATTTTTGGTTTTAAAAGGGAAAGATCAAATAATGTAGGTGATTCAAACATGAGCAATAATATTTTTCTGCATTCAGTACCTTTTTTGAAGATATATGAATTATAATTAGTTCCAACCAGTAAAATGCAGAAATAGTGTAAAGATAATTCATTGTGAGTAAAACTACTTAAAAAGAGAACCAAAACTTCCATTCTTATCCAAATGTTTATTCCTGACAAAAAGACAGCTTCTTTGAACCATTTCTGTAGATATGACTTTTTGTAACAAATATTTTGGTGACTTTTTTTGCATATTACTTAATATATTCATGCTTCACATTTTCTCTTTTGTACTATTTTACTACCTATATTCTGAAAGAAATAAAATTTCTACCTCCTAAACTCTCTTGATATTTGAGAGATCTTTTATATCATTTCTATAATGAATACTGTGCTTTCAGTAAGGAATGACTATTCTTATGCACCTGGCTCATTAACAGGAGTTTTGTTGTGTTCTTTGGTTTTATTTACAGTAAAGTTAAAAAAAAAAGGTTAATCTTAAACCAAAACACAAAGTAAAGACCACCAACTCCAATTTTAAATCAAATTAAATCAAGATTGTATTGTGTAAACAAAAGCTGGCCAGGACTGTCTCTTACAAGACCCCATGCTAGAGATCATCCCTCTGACTTTCAGGAAAATATTTTTACAGCACAAAAAGTTACAAAGGAGGTGGGTGCTAAGGTACTTACAGCTAACAAGATTTTGAAAATCATAATATAAAGGCAGATAGCAGGTTAAGGATCTACATGGCTAACATTTCAAGGGAGGGAATAAATTCAGCTCCAGACTTAGAATTTATGAGCTGCCACTGAGATTTAGAGAGAATTGTTATTGGGTCAGTGGGAGCCAGAATTTATGAGGCACCAGTAAAGTTTTAGAGAGGGTTGCTATCTGGTAAGGGATAGCCAGGCATAGGTGAATTCAAAACACAGGTAGAAATTGCAAGCAAGTTTAAAACATCAAAATATTGTCAGGCCAAAGAGAAATTTTAGTTTTCTTATAGAAAACAGAAATAAACTTTTTACCTCTGAAAGCTCTAAGAGAAGATTTTATTTTTTGTATTTTCTCACATCAAATGGCTTTTGGCATTCCTTTGTTTGTGAGCATAAATGCTTCTCTTCTGTGTTCACGGGGCTTCCAAACCAAACAATATAGGTAAGCCCTTCTCATAGGGAAGATGTTGCTAACATAGCAAGTAACTACCTTTTAACCCACAAGGTTTGACAACCATATTACAGGATATGAAAGACCCTCCAATATGCTTGTTCTTCCAACCATTGTTGGCAAAGACTTACAAAAGTCAATTCATTGCACAGAATGAGTGAGGTGGATCTCTGCTCTGCAGTCCAGAACAGGAGGTAAAAGATCCCCAAAGGGAGTTTAGACAGGGCTTTACATGACATAGCTGACAAAATCCTAAAAACAAGAGAAAACATAAATTCAGAGAGAACCATACTCACATAATCTCATTTGACAGAATCAAATTCATTAGAGGAACAGATGACCGAGGCAAATCTAAAGGGATTTAACTATAGTTTCTTTTTCTAAATTGTTATTAATGTCTCCCACAATTATAGAGTTCTGGATCTCCTCAGTTATTACTTTATCATTACCTTCAACCTACAATGCATGAGGCATACTGAATTTACCCTAGTCATGTACTTATCACTTATTTTTTTCTATAGAAATGCATATGAATATGAATATATTTTTCCCACATTTCTAAGATTCTACCCTGAAAATTTCTGTGACATCACTTTCCTGAAATGCATTTTTATTATTTCATGTCAGTTCATCTAAGTATTCCATATCATGTGTTGGAAAAGATGAGACCACCCTAAGGCCCTTCTTATTTGACTATTTATGAACTATAATTAAAGGTCAACCTCAGTACCTCCACAGAACTTATGTCTCATTCACCTTTCTCATTCATAGTGCTTTATTTTTAAGTAGGTAGCAGAAATTTTATTTTGAAGAAGAGTAGTGATTTAAAGCCATTCAGTGTACTTTAGAGGATCCCAAAAACCTATGTTTGTGGTTCTTAAACAACCTTACCACTGAAAGACCTGGATTATACTCCAGGTTGGACACTTATACTATGCTTCCAATGGAAATGGTTTCTTGGTTATGAATATTGTCTTTCCCTTTCTTCTATAGTCTTGGAAATGTGTAGATTGTGTGAAGTTTTAGAATCACTATTTTCAACACACTTAGCATGGACCCATTTGATAATAGAAGAAATCTATATTCTGAAAAAAAAGGCCCTTCACCAAGGCCTAAAGAAGTGATAAAATAGTCTCTGGAAAGAAATAACAGTCATCCATTAGATTATTTTTAAAAAATACTAAGAATAAGTTTAGTTAGTAATGCATTACTGTACTAGGAAAAGTGATATAAATGCAATTTCAATTTTTAAAGTTGTTTCTGATTACTACAAATAGAGTATAAAAAGCTGGTTACAAGGGCTGGAGTTGTGTCTCAGTGGTAGACTACTTTGCTAGCATGTGCAAAAGCACTGAGTTTGATTCTCAGCAATACATATAAATATTATTTGTTTTATTTTTTAAATACATGACAGCAGAATGCATCGTAATTCTTATTACACATATAGAACAAATTTTCATACCTCTGTTTGTATATAAAGTATGTTCACATCAATTCCTGTCTTCATATTTGTACTTTATTTTTTTAGAGAGAGAGAGAGAGAGAGAGAGAGAGAGAGAGAGAGACAGAGAATTTTAATACTTTTATTTTTTAGTGCTTGGCGGACACAACACCTTTGTTTGTATGTGGTGCTGAGGATCAAACCCTGGCCGCACGCATGCCAGGTGAGCGCACTACCACTTGAGCCACATCCCCAGCCCCATACATGTACTTTAGATAATAATGTCTATCACATTCCACAATTCTTGCTAATCTTTACTCAACACTCCTACACTGGCTACTTCACATAAACTGCCTCAGGGATTTAATGAAGTAATCAAAAAATTTTCTGCAGCCTATGCAGTTCTGTTGGAATGGCTATTATAAAAAACTAAAATTGTCATGCATGGTGGCATATGCCTGAAATTCTAGAAGCTATGGAAAATGAAACAGGTGAATTGTTAGTTCAAAGACAGCCTCATTAACATAACAAGGCTACAATCAACTTAATGAGAGCCTGTCTCAAAATATAACATAAAAAAGAATGTGGATGTATCTCAGTGATATGCAACTCTGGGTTCAATATTCAGCACCAAACCATACAAAACCAAGCAAATATCTCATAATTAATAGGGATTCCACAGTACACAAATATGTAAAAATGTTGGTGACATTTTTAAATACATTTAATAAATATATTTTAAATAAATTTAATAAATATCTTTTCTAAAAGGGTTAAGATTCTTTAAAAGCCCTAAACAAAAATGCACATAATCCACTAGTAATAACTTGGGGTAGAAGTGCAAGGTCGTACATGCCTGTACTCCCAGTGGCTTAGGAGAATAAGAGGTAGAAAACTAGGGGTTTATTCTCAAGTTAAAGACCAGCCTCAAGAACTTGGCAACGTCCTAAGAAACCCAGTGAAACCCTCTCTCAAAAATCAATCAATAAATAAAAGTGTTGGAGATTGGGTATGTAGCACACTGGTAAAATTCCCTGGGGTTAATCTCCATTATTTAAATAAATAAAAAAATATAAATAATAATTCTTGGTAAAAAAAAATGCCATACAATCTGCTAATAATAACTCTGGGTATATATGTAAAAAATTTGGAATCCTTTTGCTAAATATATTGCCACACATCTATTTTTATTGTAACTTTATTCACAGTATCTAATAAAAAGAAACAAATGAAGTACCTTTTAGATAGAAAGTATATCATAAAATGCCTTCCAGTTGCAATGCATCCAATTAGTCCATCCCTTCAGAAGCTACATACTTAAAATTCAAACTGGTCCCTAGAATGCAAGACTCAGATAGTGGTGTTTTCTAAATACTCCAAAAAATTTGGAATCTCTGAGATCCTTGTTTCAGATATTCTAAAACTCAGAACTAGGTCATATGGGAAGTCAGAATGAGAACACAACACACAGTAAATTCTTTAATGGGGAATCTTAACTCAGACACTGTCATAACCAAAAGCAGTGTTGGAGATAAAAAATAGAATCTGTTTCACTATTATGTATTCAAATCAAATATATATTAGAAAAAAGTTAAGGCTACTGGTTAAAATCTACCTATAACAGGTATTAAAAATGTAGCAGGGGCTGGGTGTGTGGGTGCAAGCCTGTAATCCCAGTTGCTGAAGAGGCTGAGGAAGAGTTATCAAAAGTTCAAAACCAGCCTTAGCAGAATCGAGGTGCTAAAAAACTCAGTGAGATCCTCTCACAAAATAAAGTAAAAAACAAAACAAAACAAAAATCCTGGGGATTTGTCTTAGTAGTGAAGTGTTCGTGAGTTCAATCTCCAATATCCCCAATAAAAAATGTTCCAGGGGGCTAGGGCTGGAGCTCAGTGGAGCTCTTGTCTGACACATCTGAGACACTGGAATCAATTCTCAGCTCCAGATATAAGTAAATAAAACATAAGGTCTATCAACACCTTTATATATATAGTACCAAGATACTGACATGGACTTTGATCTAATTTGCCTGTACTTTAGCCCTTAAGATTGAAGTTGGCAAGGCATAATGGTGCATGCCTGTAATATCAGCTGTTTAAAAGACTGAGAAATAAAATTAATGAAGTCAAAACCAGTCTCATCAATGGTGAGGCACTAAGCAACTCAGTGCAACCCTGTCTCTAAGTAAAATACAAAATAGGGGTAGGAATGTGGCTCAGTGGTAGAGTGCTCCTCACTTCAATCCCTGGTCTCTCCCCCCAAAAAATGGGACTGAGTAAATAATTCAGCTTGCAGAGTGCTTGCCTTCTAAGAATGAGGCCCTGGGGTCAATCCACACTACAGAGAGTGAGTGAGAGAGAGAGAGAGAGAGAGAGAGAGAGAGAGAGAGAGAGAGAGAGAGAGAGAAAGAGAGAGAGAGAGAGGGAGAGAGGGAGAGAGAGATTGAACTTGCATGTAATTTAAATTCAAGTTAGTCTCACTTCTATTTTTTCCTGCCACACCAGAATAAAAGCGTTTCTTTAAATGTTTGGAATGTTTCTGTGGGTTATTTATTTATTTATTTATTTATTTATTTATTATTTACTTATTTTTATTTGGTGCTGAGGATCGAACCCAGGACCTTGCATGTGATAGGTGAGTGCTCTATCACTGAGCCACAACCCCAGCCTCTTCTGTGGGTTATTTTAATGAAATGGTCTGACCATAAATAAGTAAATAAACAAATTAATTAATAAATAAATACACCCTCAATTGATGACCCATTACAGTTTTTAAAAAAATTTTAAATGGGACACATAAACCGCATTTAGGAGAGATTCACTCTTTTTAATGTCACCTGATATTATTCTGCTTTTTTCTCATGTAAAAATCTCAGAATGATAAATTAAAATCTTTTAAAAGTGCCCTCCAGTTCTTGAAGAAAAACATTATAAATGATGCATACATTTGAAATAAAACATGGGGAAATAATGATTAATAATGCTGAAAGTGGAATTTTTAGATAAACCAAAATTTCTCAGTTTTCCATGAATCTGGGTGCTTGTTTCATAAATTTTGAAGAAAAAAGATTATTTAAGCAAGAAGAAATAGAATGCCCACCATGTTGTATGAGGATTGATATCAGGAAAAAAATCATTTTTGTGTGCCATCTTAGAAGTTTACTGATGGTTTTGGGCAGAACATGGAGCATAATGCATTTAAAATAGGCTTTGGAAAAGGCATCCTGACTACCATATGGGTTCACTTTTATTCTTTCTGTGACCCATCCTTTTTCCTTCAAATTCAATAAGGAATCACTCTTGGGACAAAGGACTTTGTAGAAGGTGTTCCCACAAGTGGGATTCAAGGTCTTTTACTTTTGAAATAGGCCTTAATGGTGCTCATTAACATCTTTCAGTTAGCCACCAGGTGTCTTTGAGTGAGGCCCATTATCTGCATTACATGGTCATTATTAAACTAATTCTCTGTGAACAGAGAACCCTAGTTTTGGATATGTCAACAGAGAGCTAGAAAACTAGGGGCTTATTCTGAGACCTATGGAGAGATAAGCTGAAGTTCTGGATTTCAGGTTTTTGTTCTGGATTTGAGATACTGCTTCTGCTACATTTAAAAATCTCAGGACTCATGAAGAGAATGAGTTAAAAGCCAGCATCATCAAATGTGTGAGGCCCTAAGAACTTCAAAGTGACCCTGTTTCTAAATAAAAATATTAAAAAAGGATGGGAATGTGAATCAGTGGATGAACACCTCTGGGTTGAATTTCTGGTACCAAAAAGAAAACAACAAATAAACACGCACACACAAAAAAAATAATAAACAAACAAATAAACAAACCCTCATGAGTAACAAGCCCTAAAATCAGCAGCCTCTCTCATGCTTGAATACAACACATGAAGTTGTGGTTCTCTCCTGGTAATTATCTCAGTCTTCATTATGCATTCTGGAGACATGCTGGAATCATGGGACATGGAAGCCCACAAAGGGCTTTGGAAAAAAGCTGGAAACACCTTACAATTATGGAACAAAATGCCCAGGTTTTCAACTGCTGATCTAAGCCTCACTAGACTAGTCAGAGGGAGGTGAACGCTAAGTTACCACAGAGAGACCCTCTGGCCACAAGACTCTGGAGAGGACCATGAGGACTCCCTAGCCATGACTACCAGTTTCCACCATTGCCACTTCTGTCAGCTTTAAGCCACCTTCCTACCCAGTCTCAAGATAACAAGGCACACTTACCATTTCCTGGCTCTCAGGGTTCTCAGTGTTCTCCCTGTGATTTGTTTTCAGTTTCTGCATAGCACAGACACCTGGGCTTGGATCCAGGACAGAAGCCTACAAAAAGATTGAAAAAATGGTGGGCTCCAGACACCAAGGGAACAGAAGATTGTGGACACCCTCCCCCTCATCACTGGCTGCATGAGTGTTGGACAGTTCTCACCTAAGAGACTGATTGGTCAAGGCTTCATGCCCTGCCTCCAACCTGAGCCAAGTGGGCGCAGAATCAAAGGCTGAATGACAGGCTGCTCCATTGTCACTGTTAAAAGACTATAGATCAGGGCTGAGGATGTAGCTTAGTCAGTAGAGTGCTTGTTTTGCTGATTAAGGCCATGGATTCAATCCCTTGCACTACGCACACACACTCTCCTCCCCCCAAAAAAATAAGTAAAGGACTTTGGGGACTAGGGTTATGGATAAGAGGTAAAGCACTTCTCTAGCATGCGTGAGGTATTGGGTTGAACACCCAGCACTGCATTAAAAAGCCACCCAAGAGAGGATGTGGCTCAAATGGTACAGCACTCCCTGGCATGCGGCGGCCCAGTTTTGATCCTCAGCACACCATGTTGTGTCCTCCAAAAACTAAAAGTAAATATTAAAAAAAAGCCAACAAACAAACTACTAATGACATTTGCCAAGAATGAATGAGAACCAAATCTAGATGAATACTCTGACCTCTGTCTCTATATTCATGTGTAAATAAGCAAGAAGGTAAACTTCTCTGTGTCTAATCACTAAAATAAGGGGATAGTGATTGTTTTCTTCAGTGGGAAGTGATTAAAAATCATTATTATGTATAAAGTACTTTAAATGTGAAAAATCTATTTTGGACATGTATAATGATTTTGGACATGTATAAAAATATTGTATAACTAACAATAATTTGTAATTTTATTATATAGTAGTAAATAAGAACCACAGAGATGCTATACCTATAAAGAACAGTCATTCTTTTCTTTTAATGAAAAAAAACATCACCATAGTTTGAACTTATAGTTATTATGAAGCTAGTCATACTTAAAATTCTTTCTCCATTCAGTATTACTATTTCAACAATGTTTGTTAGTTTATTTTCACAACATTATGGTGTTTCTTTTTTTTCTTTCTTTTTTTCTCTTTATTATTGGTTGTTCAAAACAATAAAAAGTTCTTGACATATCATATTTCATACATTAGATTCAAGTGGGTTATGAACTCTAATTTTTAGCCCAAATACAGATTGCAGAATCACATCGGTTACACATCCACATTTTTATACAATGCCATTAGTAACTGTTGTATTCTGCTACCTTTCCTATCCTCTACTATCCCCACTCCCCTCTTCTCTCTCTACCCCAGCTACTGTAATTTATTTCTCTCCTTGTTTTTTTCCAATTCCCCTCACAACCTGTTATATGTAATTTTGTAAAACAATAAGGGTCTCCTTGCATTTGCATGCAATTTTCCTTTTCTCTCCCTTTCCCTCCCACCTCATGTCTGTGTTTAATATTAATCTTTTCCTCCTCCTCTTCCTCCCTGCTCTGTTCTTAGTAGCTCTAATTATATCAAAGAAGACATTTGCATTTGATTTTTAGGGATTGGCTAGCTTCACTTAGCATAATCTTCTCTAATGCCATCCATTTCCCTGCAAATTCCATGATTTTGTCACTTTTTAGTGCTGAGTAATACTCCACTGTGTATAAATGCCACATTTTTTTATCCATTCATCTATTGAAGGGAATCTGGGTTGGTTCCACAGTCCAGGTATTGTGAATTGTGCTGCTATGAACATTGATGTGGCAGTATCCCTGTAGTATGCTATTTTAAGTTCTTCAGGGAATAGTCCAAGAAGGGCAATAGCTGGGTGAAATGGTGATTTGACCCAGATTTTTTCAATCAAAAATTCTAAAGTATAAATCATCTACTATGACTGTTTAGCCTAAAGCAAGATACTCATTGAATACAGTATAAGAAGAAAGCCATAATTTTGTCAGAAAGACAACACTTGTAAATTCAGGTACTATCTATAGTTACTGGCTTGGTTAGGTATCTAATTGTTACTATCTATAGAAACCAATCAATTGAACAAAAGTTTCAGGCAATTAATACCTGAGTAAAATAGTGCTTTTGTTTATGTAGTAATACTAAGTTTATATATCTTTCTTTTCTAACAAGCTGAACATAGCATCAAAACCCCAATCTCTCAATATACAGGAATTTAACCAAGACTTTTTACTGAACAACCAATTTATTCAGTTAAGTGAGTTTAGTGATTGCTGTCTGAGCCAAAATGTTTTTTCTCTGCATGCAAATCTGGGTCAGCTTCATGTAACATAAGGTCAAATGATTATAGGAATCCTCAAAGTTCAGCACTGCAGAGAAACAGCATGAATAATTTTCTTTCAAAAATGTTAAAAACTGATGTTACCAATCTACCATTGCATTTATTGAAAATCACAATGTTTTACCCAGGAGACATCTAATTTTCTGCACCACAACTCTCTTTAAAAGGCTCCAGTGTAAATTCATTGCAGAATGTATTTCTAGGTAAATAAATAATTTGACCCATGTATGGAATTTTTGAATAGATGCCAATTAAACAGGAGAGAAGAGCTGAAAAAATAAATTGTCATTTTAATTTTAAAGTAGTTGATCTTGAGCTATTACCATTGACAGTAGTTAGAGAGTCGGGCCATTTCTCTATTGAGGGCTCTTAATTTGTGAAAATAGTATCATACTATCAGCACAGTAGAAAACACCTCTTTTGAATTCTCTAAGGCAAAAAATGTATCATTTTCTCAAGTTTCTTTGAGTGAATAATTGTCTCAAAAAAATTTCTACTCTAAAATAGTGCTATTATATAGTCTTGCTCAATCCACTGTTTTCTCAATAGACTGAAAACCATTACACATTGTTAGCAGTCTTACTTCAAAATTCCTTTGGTGGTATTCCTGAAAAATATGAATACTGAGACCTTTTACTTCCTACAGGGAAATCCTCTTCCATCATCTTATAATCCTAATAAAGAGTGGAAAGAAGTATCTTGTTTTTCAAGTTTTTATACCTATATATGTTTGTATACAATTATATATAAAATTCTTTAAAGTAAATTATATATATATATATATATATATATATATATATATATATATATACCCACACATTGCCTACATAAAAATTACTTTAGGGATAATACGTTTAATATACCTGGAGAATTTAACTGCAATGTGGTCTCTTGTACATGAATTCATGTAGCTGGTTTCAGTGTTACACGCCAGAGTCTTGGGATGCTGAGGCAGGATGATTGTGAGTTCAAAGCCAGCCTCAGCAATTTAGCGAGTCCCTCAGCAACTGAACTCAGTGATATCCTGTTTCTAAATAAAATACAAAAAAAGGGCTGAGTATGTGGATCAGTGGTTAAGCATCACTGGGTCCAATCCTTGGTACCAAAATAAATAAATAAATAAATAAATAAATAAATAAATAAGGAATGCATTTCTGCAATCATGTAGGCATGCATAATGAATAAGTACATGGATTCAAGTTTAAACAAAAATATACATGGTAAAATTTTACTAAACTCCAATAGTTGGTAAAAAAAAATTAAAGAAACTAAGTGTTAAAATACTTACATATTTACTGGAATACCATGAACTATTATCAATTATGTTGTAAACATTGACAACATGAACATTTAATAAACTATAATGTTATCAGAAAAAAATATTTTTTAAACATTACACTTAACTTTATCACTTGCTATATAATCACAGGGAGGCATTATTTAATCTTAATGCCTTCACATTTTAGGGTCTAAGTTTTAGATAGAAGAAGACCATCACTAGTCTTTGCTATGTGGGCCTACAGATACCTAATGTTAAAAAATCTACAGAATTTACAGTTATTAAATGAATTAATTTGGGAGTATTATGACTATGGGTAATTAATTTTTTTTTGATTTACCTTTTTTTATAGACTTCACAGGATGTTCTACTTTTGTAATAAGAATATTCCCTTTCAAAAAAAATTTTAAAACAATTAAAAGTAAATTAAGACTTGGAATAGATTTAGTTTTTAGTAATCAAAAAAAAAAACTTTGGGGCTCAGAAGGGAATATAGTACATGGGTTGAAAGTTTGCATTTTAGAGTTATGCTTTTCTGAGTCTCAATTCTATCTCTGCCTCTACTACTTAACAAGGAACACAGCTCTCTAGACAATGGTGTTGTAAACCTCAAATACAATAGTGCTTGCAAGGTACTTGGCACTCATAGTTAGTTTCAAAGGATAGTTGCCTTTATTATTACCTTAAAATCTAATTTTAATAAAATGAACAACCTATAAACTATTAGGCATTTCACACTTTGTACTCTTTTTGACAATAAAATATTTCTAAACCTTTAACTCATACTTGGACCTGGGCAAATACTCACTCAATTTATGTTGTATTTTCCACTTAACATATTATTCTAGGGTAGTGAAAAAGGCAACCAGTTCTCATGGCAATGACAAACATGTCTACCTGGAAGTCATCTTTGATACTGGAAACTTGAAACTACTCATTCCTTTAAATAAGAAACACAACCCTTCATTTGAAATACAAGTTATACTATACTCACAAACATATGGACAAAAGTGTTAGGGAATAATTGGTTGTGGTTGTTTTTCCTTTTCTGTGAAGGTGAGGATTAAACCCAAGGCCTTACAATTGCTATGCAAGTGCTCTACCACTGAGGTATACTCCCAGTCCCAAATATATGTATTGCATACAATCTCTTTAAAAAATCTGTTATGTACGTCATTAGTAACAAAATATGCTTATTACAAGATGAATTTTTTTTTTAGAGTAGAAATTGGAAATTTATAAAAGGACAGCAGAAAAGACTTCTCCCAGAGAAAGAAGGGGACCCAAAAGGTGGGAATCCGTGGAAGGGCTGTTCTTTCCACTTTTTATAGTTTTGGTGATGGAATATAGGTTGAAGGGGTTAGGACACAGGTGGGCCCAATTATCACCTTTTGGGATGGGCTTATCATTTCTCTAGGATGGGCTATCTCCGAATCTGTTGGGGGCTGTTTCCTGAGCTCCATTAACATTTCTTTGAGGTGGACTTTGGCCTAGGGCCTTTTCAGGACTTCATTAACATTCCATGAATTGTCCTGCATTTTCCCTGAGTCATTCCCAGCATGGCCTTCATTTTAGATTTCACTGGATATTAGACCCGATTTACCTAACTACACTGACTACCTAACTTTAAATCTTGCTTCATTCCCCCCTCTAATTTGGGAACTCCTTACTGGTGTAAGCAAGGGGGGCGAAGAAAATCTCTCTGGCCTCTTCAGGCTGAAAAGGGACGGTGTGGGGCAAGCAGTTTGGAATCTCCCGTTAAAAATTGGGTCTATCGAGTGGGTCCATGATAGAAGACTGATTGAGAAGTAATAGACTGGAAGGCCATTTGAGTGATGGGTGGTCTACAAGAGAAACAAGAATTCATTAGTACTGGAACCAGATTGATGCAGCAATAAATCCCATAGCACAGGAATATGCCAATGCGTATGATGGCAAAGACAAAGACTAACAATGTTTTCCACCAGGAACTACCAAGAACCAGGAGCTAAGATATTGTTTCCATGACAAAGTTGCTGAGGACATGGCTTCTATCTGAGCATGTAAATCTTCAAGGATATTCGTCACATTGCCAGAATTGTCAGGGGTGTAAACACAACATTTAACTTTTAGGGTTACAGATGTCCTTTTCCTTAAGATACAGTTTAATATCTTAATGTCATCTGAGCTTGCAAAATCCTTTTACTAGTATGACCTCTGTGTCTAATAGAGAAATATTTAATTCTGTTACTTAGGGCTGGATAACCATACTAGCAAACATTAAGCCTACCTGCTTAGGTTAGAAATAAAGGGATTGAACTAAAAACTACTCTGGCAGTTTCTTCTGATAGATATCAGGCATTCCTGTCTGAGAATCTCTTTTGAAGCTTCCTGTTTACTTATTTATAGAAGTAACATTTAACTATTATTTTATTTAAAATGCCCAGGAATAGCTGTGTTTTGGCTTTGACTGTCTTTGCTAGTGTTTAAGATGAAGCAAGTCAAACTGACTTTTGTTTCTATCTATTGTTAACAGTCAGCTGAGTTTCCTTGAGAATCTTCAGGAACTTGCAGCAGCTTCTCAGATCTGCTAGTGCCATTTGTGCTAGGATGGGTCCAGCCCTTGCTTGACCATGTGGCTTCCCTCGGAAGCATCAGGGATGTCTCCATTTTCTGATGACCCTCCTCTTCACAGCAAATGCACTGATTGGCTTTCTGTCCTCCATTGGTCTCATTAATCTCCCTGATCGGGAGGTTATGTGGCCTAGAGTTGCAAATCTCTCTGGAAAAGTCCCCTATCCCCTGACTCAGACTGACTCAGAGGGCAAGAGCCAAATTTTTAATTTTAAAACTTAATCTTTTCTTAGTTCAATATTTATTTCCAGATAATCATATGAATAAATAAATCATGTATGCTAATTTTACGATATGCAATGTAAATAAATTGAATCATCTTCCAGAATAATTAAGATAAAATCCCTTTGCATAATAGCAATTTTTACCATCCAAATATCTAAAATAATAGCTTTCTTCATTTTCATACCTCTTAGTTAATAAGTAAGCTCATGTGTTTTAAAATAATACTTAACCTTACTGATTGAATATAAGTCAAGGAAAAGTAGGATCTTTTAATTTGGCAATAGGAAGGAAACATTTAAAATTTAAAGGAAATTAAGCTTTTTAAAGTATTTCTTCAAAATTTCCCAAAATCAATATTACATAAGGTAAAATTTTTATCTTTCTGTTCTCCAAAAAATACTAGTTCATTCGTAGTTGCATTATACCCTAAAACAAAATCCTGATTCAATGAAATATGTATTTTTATCTTTAAGGGTTCTAAAATGGTAAGATATTTCTTACTGTTCATATAACTGGAAATATAATAATTATGCTTAAACATTTTCACTTTAGATTCTAGATTATAATATCTTGTATTTTCAAAAACTCTCCTAGTAATTGAATTTCTACATTTATCTCAGTTTTTAAATACACATATTAATTAGTAATTCATACTTTAATATGTAGCATGTTATAATGAATTAAATGCTTAAAAATTACAAGACAATGATAATGAGGGTATTTTAAATGTTATAAGATTAGTATCTCCCATTTAAATTGCTTTGCTACATAATTTAACAAATGGAATTGCAGACTCAATATAGCAGAGTGAATCTGTGGTACCTCATCATGCACAGATTTTTCTAGCTTCATAAATGACATTATGATCTTGGATTTGGATTTCACCTTTCTGTGTGCTAAAGAACTACATCTTGGGTTAACTGAATCTATTTCACACGACTGTTGGAAAAAAAAATTTCAAAGTGGCTTTATAGAAATATACTAGACAAATTTAAGATATAATCTATTAGAACTTAATTTTCTTTATTTCACAATGTTACATTACTGGAACTCATGTGCCAAAATGCCCCAAGACAATTGATACAAATCCACTGAGAATATGACATTCAGAGAACTGTAATTACTGGTTAGTAATTCAATTTTCCTACGAGGAAAATACTGAATCACTTGCTCTCCCAGAAAAAGAGAAAGGAAAAAAAAGTTTTAAATGAAACTTGAATATGTATCTTGGACATTTTACAAAGTAGTTCATATTTTTTGGTTGTAATTTCTTCATGGATATGAACTTGATCTTAAGAGATAATATCCCTTATGAGCTCATCACATTTATTTCTTTCCTAAGACATACAAAAACAGAATCACTTAAATATTTAAATTCTTAATTTTTTTTTACTCTTAGAAATATGTCACTACAAAGAAGCACATATTAAGCTGCATACCCTTATGTACATATTATATCAATATGAAAAAGCATTTATTTTTCTTTTGCAAATTTATTATGTAAAGCCTAAAACAAAACAGCATTAAATATTTTTTTACAATAACTCAGGACCTTTCCTTAAGTGTATTCTTAAGTTCTTAAAAATTTCTTAAATCATTATTTATCTTTAAAGATTTGTGAATATACTTAGCTATAATTAGAGAAGAATTTAATTTTGCTATATAAAGTTTATGGAAATAATATCATCTCATGGGAAGGCTGGAATATTTTAATCTCTGTCTGACTTTTGTTGTGTGTTTTCTGCATCTGCAAAGGTAAATATAACTCAATAGTTCTTGTTTTATAAGCTAGCCATAAATTTGTAAAATTGGAGAGACCATTAAGTGTATTTCATACAAAAAAAAATAGTTTTAGATCCCTACATATTCTGGACCCTTTATCATGTAGTTTTTGTACTTTGGACTTTTCAGATATTGTCTATTCCATATGATTGTTCAGTCAAGTGTGAAACTTCTTTGAAATTCAAGGTATTACATGATTTCTTCTATATAAAATATTTTCTTTAGAAAATTTTACATACCCTTATCAAGTCTGAAACCAAGGTTGTAATTTTAAAATGGGAATGAATACTTTATGTTGAATTTATTATCCCACAAGAATAATAATGCATAAATATCATGTTTAAACAATCATGGGTAAACCTTCTGTAAAGGCAAATCTTAATGTGTCTACTCATTGGGAGCACACTCTCTCTCTTACAAGAAACAATAGAGCAAATGCAGAGATTTAACTATACAAATCGAGACATGCCTGATTGAACTGTGAGAAAGTCTCAGGAGATGTCTTCCTAAAATATCATCTGTCAAGAAACTTTATCTTTAAAGACTGGAATGGAAAGATCTCAGGCCCACCCGTGAGGCACTCATGTTTACATAGATCTGTGCCTGACAGTTGGCTGGGTGTAAGAGCCAGAATTTAAGATAGGCCCAAAGAGGAGCAGATTCATATTTCTGAAATCTCCTCTCTCCTTGACAGAAAAATATTTAACTGTAACTTGATATTGTCTATAATGTCATTTCCATATACCTTTTGAAAAAGATACCACCAGAAAACAACTAAACATTCGATAATACATTTCTCTGTTTTTTTGCAACAAGGTGAATTCACCTTCCCATGGCTTTCTCAAGATCATAAATAAGAAGCACTGCATGAGAATATACAAAGAAAGCAAAGTAAACTAAGGACAAGATGAATTTCCTGTCTATTTTCTTCATGGTGGTAATTTCTTAAAATATAATAATGGAATTGTTTAGTTTCATCTTTAAGTATTGAAATTGATGAAAAGAATTTGACAACACATAAAAATATGTAAGCTAGTATGTGACTAGAGATTGCCATGTAAACTAAATGAAATGATTAAATGTAAAAATGAAAATGTAACAGGACTTATATAGTCTTTGTGTTTTAACAAATTACAATTTTCATTTTGGGTATATGTGGATATTATTGTACGTGTACCTTAAAAACACATTAATTTTCTGAGGGCAGACCATTAATTGGGTCCAATTCACTCTTAACATGAATTGTAAACTCTCTATTATTCAATCTTCCCTCAGTCTGATAGTTGTGAACTCCCAGGTTATCATGAGTATGGCTAAGATGCACTGTGCAGTGCTCATTCAACAATTTGCTGCTGTGGTGCTTGAGTTCCTGTGGTTCTTGATGCCTGAGGTAGTTTTTATTCTTTTGCCCAGCTTACATTCCATACTTTCTTCAAAGTTTTAGAGAAGTATTTCAATGCCATCTAGAAACTATCTATTTTCTTAGTAATGAACCCCAACAACACATTGCAGTAATACGTTAAATTTATAAATCCTTCAAAGCTTTTAGTAAGTCTTTCTAAGAAGGACTGGAGATTTGTAAACTCACAGAAATGCAATAATGTATTATTGATTTTTGTTAATGATATGCTCATACTGATTACAAATTTCATAGTGTTATAATTGAATATGACATGTAGTAACAATACAGTTACATAGAAAATGACAAGTAAATCAGTACTATGTATAACTATTTCTAATATACATGGCAAGTTTCAGGCTACATTTATTTGAATTTGCATTTGTCTATCCAATAGATAACCAAATTGTTTTTTAAGGCTTTGTGTGTATGTGTGTATGTGTGATGTGTGAATGTGTGATGTGTGTATGTGTGTGTGTGTGTGTGTGTGTATATATATATATATATATATATATATATATATATATATATATATTTAAAAATATTTCTATATACTCTCACACTCACACTCTAAATAATATTACATAATATTATTGTGGTAATATTTGCTTACAAATGAATAATTAACAACACATATGATTTATATCAGAATATATTCTTGAAAATGTTCTGTAAAATATTTTAGCTGGATAATTTAAGTGTATAAGCAAAGCTGAAATTTAAAATTTAAATTCCAGGTAAGATTATGATGCAGTAATTTAAAAAAAAATACTATGTTAACAAAAAATATAAAATGGCCCAGGAATTTTTAATGATTTGTGTGCAGACCTTTGTAGTTAACCTCAGAAACACAAATCTGAGCTAGATGTTTTTAAATAGCAGATGATTATTAACCAACTTAAAAGTCTAATGGAAATTTGTTCATAATTGTCTATTATTTAAAAGCAGTGCTCTTCATAGTTTGAATCTGGTGCTACCAGAATCATTACACTAGGAAAAATACTAACAAGCATAAGCTTCTTCTAACCTATAGATATTTTCTGACATGTTGCTCACCATCTCTAGCAGTCAGAGAAATGCAAAGCAAAACCACCCTAAGATTGGCAGCCATTAGGAAGTCAAACAACAACAGGTGCTGGCGAGGATGTGGGGAAAAGGGTACTCTTGTACATTGCTGGTGGGACTGCAAATTGGTGCGGCCAATTTGGAAAGCAGTATGGAGATTCCTGGGAAAGCTGGGAATGGAATCACCATTTGACCCAGGTATTGCCCTTCTCGGACTATACCCTGAAGACCTTAAAAGAGCATACTACAGGGATACTGCCACATCGATGTTCATAGCAGCACAATTCACAATAGCTAGACTGTGGAACCAACCCAGATGCCCTTCAATAGATGAATGGATAAAAAAAATGTGGCATTTATGCACAATGGAGTATTATGCAGCACTAAAAAATGACAAAATCATGGAATTTGCAGGGAAATGGATGGCATTAGAGCAGATTATGCTAAGTGAAACTAGCCAATCCCTAAAAAACAAATGCCAAATGTCTTCTTTGATATAATGAGAACAACTAAGAACAGAGCAGGGAGGAAGAGCAGGAGAAAAAGATTAACATTAAACAGAGACATGAGGTCGGAGGGAAAGGGAGAGAAAAGGGAAATTGCATGCAAATGCAAGGAGACCCTCATTGTTATACAAAATTACATATAAGAGGTTGTGAGGAAAATGGGGAAAAAACTTATTCTAACCTATAGATATTTTATGACATGTTGCTAGTATAAACATGGTGGTTACTTATTGCATGAAGATCAGAAAAAATTGGCAACCACTTTACATTAACAGTTATTATTATTTGCAAAAAGTCAAACACAAATGTCAATACACACATATATTCTGTAATAAAATTTCTTGGATCTTACATTTATTTTTATTTTATTTATAATGACATTTATTTTAACATCTTCTATAAATCAGGCAACTGTAAGAACCACTTACCCCCTCGCACGTATGAAAACACTTGCCTGTTAACTGCTAAATACCTGGCACTTAGAATGTACCTCATTCATTTAATGAGCTCAAAAATAACCTTTGCAAGAAATAACTGGTGGGGCTATGGTATTCAGTGATAGGGTTTTATTCCTCAGCACCAGATTAAAAGAAATAAATAAAAGAAAGGTATTGTGCACATCTGTAACTAAAAATATTTTTAAAAAATAACTGATGATTACATTATAACAGTACTTTTCAACTTTATTTTGTTCAACAAACTGAGTTAGCATGCCCTTATCAACCTTCCTGCCTATATCAATATAGTGTTTCACAGATAAACTTTCACTTCTCACATGAAGTTTCAGAAGGAAAATGCATCCTATTCCCTGGTTCCTACACTCATTGACTTTTTTTTTCTTCACTAAATCTAAAATTACTGCCAATATAAGTTTTAGAAAGCCACATGAACCCTGAGAACTGAAATTGTAGCAGTCTTGAACTCAGACAGTTAGCATGAAAACCAAAGAAGGCACTGACCTCTTGGTGGACTCCCCAGAAGCACCCAGTTAGGAAAAATGAGCTCTGCTTGACATCACTGCCCATCCAGTGTTTCTAGCTAAGTTCTTGAAACCTTCTACTCAATGCATTTTCCTTCAGTTCTAAAGCAAACATTCAAAACTTGAATAAATTAAAATTTACCTCAGCAAAATGATTCAATAACTTCCATGATATAAAATGTTTTCTTCTTTAAATAAAGTGATCAATATTAGAAAATGGGAGGGAGAGTATAGTGTGCATAACAGAATGAAGACAAATAGAACGAATGTGTTCTCTATATATTATATTTGATTTTTTTTTTAAAAAATGGTTCTATCAATACTCAGATCTGTCCTGAAGGTTTGCAAGCTCACTTTGCCACTGAGATAGCCCTAGTCCACAGAGAAGAAAAACTGTCTAATAAGTTAAGGTGAATGTCAGAGATGCAGTATAAATCATACCATCATTTTCATTTTAATTCAGGACAAAAGTAATATTTATTTTCTCTGTGTCCCATAGATGCAATACTCTTGCAATTATTAAGTTCCTTGGATGATTATATAATTCCTCAGAGTCGTATTCCTACATGGGAAAACTAATTATTGCATAAATGTCAATTATTTGAGAATTAATTTATAAGAGTTGTGCAAGATTGGAGAATATAACAATTGAGATTTTTTAGGTTTTATTTTATTTCTGATTGATATAATAGGATGTTTAAACACTTGTATACATTGTATAATCATACATTCACGGTAAACAACAAATCCTTCTTAAATATTTATCATTTCTTAAAGTAAGAACCTTCCGAATTCTCCCTTCAATTCTTTATACATTATTGCTAAGTCACTCTACTTTACAATAAAACTCCAGAAATTATTCCTTCTAACTATAAAACTATTCCCATTGACAACTTCCCTACCCCTTCTAAATCTTGCCTAACCACTCTTCTACTCTCAACTTTTAGGAGATCAACAGGTTTAGAGTTTATTGTTTTTCACTGAGTCTTTTTACTGAAAGTAATGCTTTTACATTTTATTTGAAATAGAGATAATAGATAATAAATCTTGAGAGCTTCAGAATTAGATCATTTAAATAAACAACTCATTTTGAAAACCTAAAAAATGGGAAACAAACAAATAATCTTAGAGAAGATATTACTTTAGATGTGGATACAAATGTGCATGTCCAAGTGTGTACACATGTTCATGTACACAGTAAAAAAAAAATTGCAGGGGCTGGGTTGTGGCCAGTGGTAGTATGCTTGCCTAGCACATATGAGGCACTGGGTTCAGACCTGAGCACCACATAAAAATACATAAAACAAAGGCATTTTGTCCAACTACAACTAAAAAATATTTAAAATAAATACATGAATAAATACATAAATAAATAAAGAGAATTGCAATTCAATACAAAGAAGAGGATTTTTTCAATGAACAAATTTGCTTCTTTTGAAAATCAAATTGGATCTTGATAACATACCATATTTAATGCCAGATGGATTCAACATTTTTGGGGGGTCACCCCACCAGCTGTGATTACAGGTGTGTGTCACTGCATCCGGAAGACTCAACACTTAGATGACAAAATTAGAATGAAAGAAGTGAAATCAAAGAGAAAGATGTGAATAACTAACATTGGAATAACTAATTTTGCAATTGAGAAGAAGGTTGTAAGACTAGGAATAGAGGAGAAATTCACAAGTTTATTATATTTTGCAATATAAATAATGAAACATTAGAATCACTGAACAGACTCATATGGAATAAAAGAAATAAAAAATAGATAATATCATATATATATATATATGATATTATCTATAACTTTTCCATATATACAATCTATAAATAAATAAATATTTTATATAAATTTATATTTGCATGTGTATGTATGTATATATATATATATATATATATATATATATATATATATATATATATATATATATCTTACTAATTTGCTTAGGGCCTTACTAAGTCTCTAAGCCTGGCTTTGAACTTGTGATTATTCTGCTTCACCCTCCTGAGCCACTGAGTAAAACAAGTTAAACTGATATAAGAATTTTCACTTCCTAAACTTTCTGAAGAAAAATTTGCCAAAATTTTGGAGTATGTGTGTACTTTTATTAAACTGTATACTTTTGATCTAGTAATTCCAATTTCAATCATTCTTGATATTCAGGTTAAATATTTATATAAAAATGTGTTCTATAATTTTATTTGTATGAATTATAAATAATAATCTATTGATTAATATCTTACACGTTATTACTATGATAGTATACGGTAAAATAGTTTCAAAATATTTTTGAAGATTATTGATCTGCAGAGACATTAGATTACAAATGCTCAAGTTAAAAACGTATAAAATATGTTCATTGGGAGTTTGCTCATATATAGACATATAAGCATATAAGTTTAAATTCACACTATTTTTGTATTTAAACAGAAGTCTTCATAAACACACCTTACATACAGATGTATGATAAAACACTAAAATACAAGCCATGTTAAACTTAAAATACAGGTGAATTTATTATCATATTAATGGTTTTTGTTTTTCAAAATGCTAATTGAAGGATATTTAAAAACTTCTTCACTTTTTAATAAAAGTATTGTTGGAAGACTATATGATAGAGATTGTCTAAGTAATTCTTCCATGATGAATTGAATATACGTTGTAGGCTATGTATGAAAATGGGTTGTCTCTCTGAACGCATGAAGGAATTTAATTACAAAAATCTTATGTCAATGATATTAAAGAAGGTAGAAACTAATTGGACTATGGTGTTTAGTGGTAGGGCCCTTGAAAAATGATTAGGTTTGATTCCTTCATTAGGATGGAGCCCCTTTGATGGAGTTCTGGTGATTTTATAAGGAGAAAGAGATAAGATATATATTTGAGAGATACACAACATGGCGCCTGCCATGTTGTGATTCATCCAAGAGGGACTCCTCTCAGAGCCTTAAACCTGTAAAGATCTGAAATATCTGAAAGATGGGATAAATGGCCATGACCAGAATGCTGATAGAAATACAGACAGTAAGGACCATGCTGATGAGAACTCAGATGCAAATGAAGACTATTCTACTGGAAACTGGAATCAACAATTGTCACACCTCTGCTGTGAATGTGGCTGAACTGTGTCCATGCTCTAAAGCTTATGGAGGGCCAAATCTAGAAGTGAGGGACTATAATATCTAATGAAGAAAATATGTAGTCAAAACAGCATTCAGGCTCCTTCCTGGTTACTTTCAATTGTATTCTACACAACTTGGAACCAATGGGATAATCTAAAGCTGAAATGTGTAATTTAAAAGAGAAATATGGAGAATTCACAGCCTGTTTAGGGAAGGAGTGAGGCAAAGCACATTTATGACAGAAGGGTAGAGTGGAAAAACCACTTTCTAAATGGCATGTGCTCATTAGTAAGACAATTGGGAAAAAGCCTAATTTCTTGACCACTGAGCCACATTGCAGCCCTATTTTGTATTTGATTTAAAGACAAGATCTCACTGAGTTGCTTAGCACCTTTTTAAAAAAAATATATATATATTCTTTAGTTCTAGGTGGACATAATATCTTTAATTTTTTATAGTGATGAGGATGGAATCCTGTTCCTCACATGTGCTAGGGGAGTGCTCTGTTACTTGAGCCACAACCCCAACCCTTAGCGCCTCACTTTTGCAGAGGCCAATTTTGAACTCACAATACTACTGCCTCAGCCTCCCAAGCAGCTGGGATTTCAGGTGGGCATCACCGTGCCTGGCTTTATCTTATGTTTGAGGCGAGATCTTGCTTATGTTGACCAGGTTGGCTTCCAACTCCTGGGCTCCAGTGATTCTCATTGTCACAGCATTCTGTACAGCGGGGACAGCGGGGACTACAAGGTCATGCCACCATGACTGGCTTCTTATTTTTTAAACAAGGCTGTCCAGAGCTGGGTCCGGGGCTCAGTGATAGAGCTCCTTGCTTAGCTTGCATGAGGCACTGGATTCGATCCTCAGCACCACCTAAAAATAAGTAAAATATACATTAAAAAAATACAACAACATGATTTAAAAAAGCAAGATTGTTCTGATGTCCCAATTTAACAGATGAAGCTGTTGAGGCTGGGGCTGTTTAACTTGCTGTAACAGACGCTGTGGGTGCTCCACCCATGACCCCCACCTATCCCGCTCAAGGCTCTGACGGTGCAGGGGGGATAGAGAGCCGAGTCATGTTATTGGTAGAGGCTGGGACACATACACTGGCAGAGGCTAAGCCACTTTCCTAAGTTTCCCCACTTTCCCTGGGGAGTCTGTGTCTTGCAGCATGACAGATGAGCCATGTCTTGCAGGCATGGTGGACTGTGTGTGGACAGTCAAGGGGGTAGGACTGGAATGAGGGTGAGCAGGAGAAAATAAGGTCCCTGTGGCCTCCAGTTTTCCCACTGTCATTACTGGGTTTGAGAAGCCTAAGCCATCCTGTGTTACAGAATCAGAGCCCCAAGCCTAGCACCCCAGTGCCATCCCAAGCAATCCTCCCTGGGAAATCTCCAGTGGGGTGTGCCGGCTGGGTTTTTTTGTTTTGTTTTGTTTTGGTTTGGGGTTTGGTTTGGTTTTTCAAACAAAAAGCAACTAAAACAAACACATAGCAATTAAAACCTCCAAGTGAGGGCAGCCACTGTCCTTGGGCAGAGGGTGGAGCACAGTCGGCCCCTGGGAAGCTTGACCTGTTGTTCCTCATTGGAACACGCTGATGGACAGTGGGCTTGTCTGTGTTTCGAGTGTCAACAAAAACAAGTTGACTTACAAAGTCTAAAGTCCCAGATGTGGTGTCACACACCCGCAATCCCAGTGACTTGGAAGGCTGAAAATGGGGGATCGCAAGTTCCAGGCTGGCCTGGACAACTCAGTGAGGCCCTGTCTCAAAAACAGTAGGGGCCACACACGTGTGGGAGGCTGAGATGGGAGGATTCCAAGTTCAAAACCAGCCTCGGCCTCGAAGAGGTGCTAAGCAGTCAGTGAGTCTCTGTCTCTAAATAAAATACAAAATAGGGCTGGGGAGGTGGCTCAGTGGTGGAGTACCCCTGAATTCAATCCCCTCCCAAAATAACAGAAGTGGCTGAAGGTGTGGCTATGTGGTCAAGTGCTTCTCAAGTAGGTGTGGCCCTGGGTTCACATCCAGTACCAAAACAGAAAGAGGGAAGAGAGAGAGAGAAAGGAAGGAAGGAGGCAGAGAGGAAGGGAAGGAAAGAGAAAGTCCTGAAGTGGTGCTGAATGAACGGGTTTGAAATTGTTACCAACACAGACCACAGCGCGGTGCAGTGACAGGAGGAAGATGTCTGTGTCTGTCACACATTTGGTCGAACACGCAATTGACTATTACCAGGCATCAGAAACTAGAATGGCGGTTTCCTCTGGGAAATGCAGGAGGGTGGCTGAGGGTTGTTTTTAATTTTATCCCGTAAGCACTCATGAGCAGTCAGTGTTTTTAAAAGTGTGTGTGTGTCCTCATTACAACCTCTGCCCCATCCCTACAGTGCCCATATTCCCTTGGGGACAGGGTATTGTGGTGCTCCACCTCGACCCCCACTCTCCAACCTGTCCCTGCTGGGTGGTGGGGCCCTGGAGAAACTCTTGGCCTCTCTGGACTCCCATTTCCCTGTGGTACAAGGTGAGACTGGACCAGGTTTCCCCCAAGACCCCTCCCATCCCAATGTCCCATGTGCTGTGACTTGGTAAACCCAATCCAGGGCCCAAAGCTGGTCTGATGTGCAAAAACCTCTCAACCCAGCCCACCCCACGACCCCGACCTAGGCCACTGAAGCCTCCCAAGATGTTGGGACAGCACACCCAAACAGCAGCAGTGCTTGGGCAGGTGTCCCCGCCTCCAGGCAGCCTCTGCCCTGCCTCTGCTGCCAGCACCCTGACTGTGCCCTAAGACCCAACTATTCTCTGTGCGGACCTTGAGGGACTCTCCGTTTTAACGCAGGATAGTGCATATGCTTCCCCAAGCCCTTGTTCTGCAGCCCAGGGACACAGCGACACCAGGACAAGGGCCTCTCCCCACGATGGGGTTCCCTGGAGGGTGGTCCATTCCTTGGTCCCCTAGGGTCTGGAGCCAACGAAGCCCTAGTCCTTCTCCCATTCATCCCAGCAGCTCTCCCCAGCCAGGAAATCCCTCTTGGGCCTATGTTGTCACCTCTGTCATGTGCACCCTGAACCCTGATGGACAGAAGAGCGCCCTGTTACTAAGACAGCCGCTAAGACCAAGCACATCTCCACACAAATCCCACCCAGGAGCCACCTGGGAAGGGTGATCTCAGCAGGCCCGAGAGCCTACAGCCCTCCACTCCGCCCTGGAGAGTCAGGCCCAGGCCCCACCTAGAGGAAGAAAGCAATCTCTTCCTTCCTGGAGGGCTGTGGGGCTCACTGAGAACCCACTTTTTTCCCTGGAGCCCAGAGCACTCAGGAAGCAGCGAGCACAGGAAGGGCAGCCTGCACCCAAGGACTGGCTAGAGGCTGCCAGGAGTTCCTTGCTGGTTCCAGGCTCCCCCAGCCATTGGGAACCCAGGCCTGGGATGGATGGGGCCTTGGAAAAAGTCACAAGCTGTCCTCAGCAGTTGAGGACATTGGCCAGAGCCTATAACATTAACCTTTACAGATATCACCAGTAAATGGGAGGATTCAGCCCCTTTCCTGAGAGGAGCTGCAGAAGGGATGAGCTGCAGGGGGAGCCTGGCAGAGGAGGTTACACTTGCCCTTTCCATCAAAGGGACACAGGCTGGGAGTGGGAATGGACAGGGGTTCTCCTTTCTCACATGGGAGAACCAAGACTCAGACAGAACACGCTGGGTCCTGAGAACTACAAGAACCCCCATTCTTCAGGATTCTCGTAAAAACCATAGCAGTTGTCTGGGCTGCAAAATGTGGCTTGTGGAGCTCGGTGAGCAATTGTTACACCTGCAAAGAACCACAAGGGTCTTTTGACTTGATGGGCCTCGTGTGCATCTCCCTATCCCATCCAAGGGCAGCGCAAAGCACCACCGACCCTTGCTGTGCAAAACTCAGTCCAGGGCTGCCAGATCTTTTGATCACCTGGAGCCTGGGAGCCCAGCCCGGGTCAGTCCTGGGGGAGGTAAGCCTGGTCCTGAGCACAGAGCCTGAGGAGGACTCCCCTGTGTGTGCCGATGGCCTTCAAGGAGGGCTAGTGCAAGAGGTGGCAGGGTCTCCCAGGGCACTGGCCTCCCCTTTGCTGCAGGACACCTCTCTACACCCACCTCCTCCCAAGCCACCTAAGGGACAGAAAAAGTAGTTAGGGCCTCATTGTCTGCAATGACACAAACATGGGCTCTTGGCCACTTGTAGCTGTGTGACCTCTGGCTAGTTACTCAGCCTCTCAAAACTTCACTTTCTGCATCTGTAAAACAGGGGAGGAGAGCCTCTCTTTGTAGGAGAATAATGCTGCTCATCAAATTCCATCATTCCTATCTATAAACACATTATGGTTCCAGAAGGCTTGGCGCATGCCTGTAATCCCAGCAGCTCAGGAAACTGAGGCAGGAAGATCACCAGTTTGAGGCCAGCCTCAGCAACTTAGAAGACCTTGTCTCAAAAATAAAGGAGGTGGAGGCTGTGGATAGAATTCAGCAGTAAAGCACCCTGGGTTCAATCCCCACTACCACAATAGAAATCAAAATAAAAAAGGTATTGTCCTTTTCTGTTGTAATACACCTCAAGGCCCTGGCTATGGGGTTAACACAAGTAGTTACCTGGGAGTTTTCAAACCCTGGATAAACAGGGAGTCACCTAAGCAAAATCTGATGCCCAGGCCTAATTCAGAAAGGAGAGAAGGGAGACAAGGCAGCCCACCTCTCAGCCTTGCCTTGGCTTAAAGTGGGAAACCACTGATCTAGTCTATTGGCCTCCAGACGGATAGGGAAACTGAAGCACAGAGAGGTGGTGTGACTGGAGCAAAGTCACACAGCAAGCAGGAAGCAGGGCTGGACCAGAAGTTCCATGCTGAGTCCTGCCTGCTGCCCCAGCTCATCTAACCCTTAGTTTGTTAGCAAAACTCAAGGCCTCCAGGGCCAGACACAAAAGGGGCAAAGAGGACTCGACTGCACTCCGGAGTCGTGGAAACTGGCAGGACAGTGCCAGCGATCCTTGCTGTGTAAGAACTCAGTCTGGGGCTGCCAGATCTCCTGGTGACTTTGAAGGACAGTTAGAAACGTGAGTTTTTGTGCAAACTTTCCTGAATCTTAAGAATTACGTTCTAGGGCTGGCGTCGGGGCTGAGTGGTAGAGGGCTCACCTAGTATGTGTGAGGCACTGGGTTAGATCCTCAGCACCACATAAATATAAAATAAAGATATTGTGTCCACCTGAAACTAAAAAATAAATATAAAAAAAGAATTGCGTTAAAATTCCAAGCAAATTTTTTAAATATTTATTTTTTAGTGGTAGTTGGACACAATACCTTTATCTTATTTATTTATTTATTTATTTATTTATTTATTTATTTATTTATTTATTTTTAATGTGGTGCTGAAGATCAATTCCAGGGCCTTGTACGTGCTAAGCGATCGCTCTACCACAGAGCCACTGCCCCAGACCCCAAGCAAATTTTAAACCTGAACAACCAACCAACAAAAACCTGGAGCTAGGTGCGCTTCTCTGGTTACCAGTTTGGGACCTCAGTTCAGGAATTCATGGTAGAACCTGGGGATAATTTTTTGGCACCGAGTCAGGATAACATGAGAGGTTCTTGGAAAGTATCTTTCTCTATAAATCAGTGTCTGGTCCTGGTGGCTCATATTCTGCCGTTACCTATTTGCTCCTGTGAGCCAAACAGTGCTCTCCCCGGATATTCTTGCCAAAAGGTTTTGAAGAGTTTATTACAAATATCGTTGTCTAGAGAACAGATTTAGGTACTGTCCTGGACCTGGAAGAACAGAAAAAATTAATGGAAAGTGCACTGCATCCCATGAGAGGGAGGAACAAAAAAGGCTGTGCTGTGGCATCTTCAGCCTCCCTCCATTGCTTCAGTGTGTAAGAGGGTAAACTGAGGCCCCTTGTGGAGCAGACCCTGAGGTCACATATCTATCTCAGAGCCCTAAGACCCTTCTTCCCCACTGGGTCAACAGTGACTTCTGACAGAATTACTGGATGCCTCTCCTGACTCCCTTTGCTTCCTGTGGATGCACCCACCATGCCCTCTGCTCCTTCATCACTGCATCTCCTGGTTCCTAGGCTGTGCTCACCTAAGGGGTCCCGGGTGGGATGCTGCTTCCAACGTGCTTCCTCTGTCTTCTCCCCATCCACTGTTCTTATGGTTGGGATCCACTCACTCAGCCTGACTCTGCCTCACCAACTCTGCCAAACAACTAAGCCCCACTATGTCCTCTCCACTTTTTTTCATAGGCTCCACCCAGCATCTGGCCTCTTACCTGCACTGTTCTGCAGAGCCATGCCCACTCCACCCATTTGATCTTCTACATTGTGTCCATGTGGCTCATCTTCCACAGACATATTTAACACTCTGGGATTGCAGGATTTTCTCTCTAGCTCTGGAACCTTTGTAGTATGCCTTGTTTGATATAAGAATACCTCAATATTGTGATTAACAATGTTTCTCAAAAGTTAAAAAATAACATTAAAAAAATCTGAGGATGAGGCTCAGTCATTATGTTCCCCTAGTTTGAAACCCTTGTACAAAAAAAAAGAAAGAAAGAAAGAAAGAAAAAGGAAAAAAGAAAAAAAAAGAAAAAGAAAGAAAAAGAAAAAAAGAATAAAGAAAGAAAAATAGGCAAGTAAGAAAAAAATGTGGTTCCTTTTTCTTATGTTATGTGTTACAAATTTAGTGGAGGCTGTGAAAAGTCAGTCTTTCATACATACTTCCATGCCCACACGTGACCTTTTGCTGTAAGGCTATTGCTTTATGTCAAGGTCTATAAATTACCTGCCATCTCACTTAAATTGGAATTTTTTTTCAAATCCTAGGTTTCTCTGGTAGCAGGGTTCTTCTTCAGTCCTTGGAACCTGACTTCTTCCTTTAGTGCTCATTTAGTTTCAAGTTTTTTTTTTTTTGTTTTTTGTTTTTTGTTTTTTTGTTTTGTTTTTTTTTTTTTTGGAGAAGACACACTTGAAAATCGGGGACAGTAAAGCTTGCTTAAACTCACTTTCCCAATGGCCCATCAGTGCAGAAATGGAGATTGGGACCATTGTCAGCCTGTTGTGGAATAGTTCTCAGGAGAACCATGGGAGCACTGAGATTTTGGACTTGAGTGTTGGCATCAAGAGAAAAGATACTCACTCTCTGTGAACATTCTGCAGCAGATGAGGGACCCTGGAGATGACTCAGGCCTAACTCTGTTCCAATGGCTCAGATTAGGTAGTATTGAGGTTCTGTGTTGTACTTTCCTTCCATCCCCAGAGACCTGAAAAACAATTGATGACAAGATGGCTGGTTTTCTTGACCTACTTTGTTCCTGAACCTGAAGACAATGAACAGAAAGCAGAACAAGGAGGAAAATCAATGCATCTGTCTTTCCAATACTAGAAAGGTAAACCCATCAAATACTGAAAAATATTTCCTTTTACTTGAAAATCAAGAAGCCCAGTGATTGGTAGTCTGGGCTGCTATGGCTATCCAGCTATTCCATCATGCCCCAGGGCCCTTCCTGTTTTTCATTGTGCCATCCATTTAATACAGCAATCAGGGGAAAAAGAAAAAGGAAAAAAAAACAAAGAGCAAGAGTCCCAGTTGCTTCCAATGTTATCTCATTGGCCAGCACAAAATCACAGAGACCCCTACCTGCAAAGGATATTGGGGAATACAGTTGTTTTTCACTTTTACTTTGGGTTTGTTTTTGTTTTTGGTTGTGGGGACTGAATCTATGATTGCTTAATCACTGAATAACCATCCCCAACCCTTTTTAAATTTTAGAGACAGATTTTTAGGGCTTTACTAGATGGCTGAAACTGTCCTTATACTTGTGAGTCTCCTGCCTCAGCCTCTATAGTCACTGGGATTATAGGCATGTGCCCTTAGGCCTGCCTGTGTTTTTTTAGGTGCTGGAGTTGGAACAAAGAGACAGGCACATGTGAAATTTGTTTACTACTGAGCTGTAATTTCAGCCATAAACTTGTCATTTTGAATTATTAGCAACACATTTTAAAAAAATATAAGGTCCCAGTGGAATGAATGAGGGATACCTGCCACCTGGACCTTAGCAACCAGTTGTGCTGGTGTTCCTTAGTGCAGGCCCAATGCATACTCACAGGGTGGCATAAAAAGATGGGCATCAAGTGAAGAATGGGTTCGGATGGGCTGTGAAAGTAGAACTGCTGGATAGGTGGCAGACTGAGATACTGTTCTTTCATGTGTTGTGATGGGCATCTCAGGTGGAGAAGGGGTAGAGCGTGAGTGCATTTTGGTGGTTACACACTGAGATACATCCCCATTTTTTAAAATATTTTTTTCTTAAAATATTTTTCCCCTGGGATGTCAGGCCTGCACCACTGAGCCAACTCTTATACAATTTTTAAAGTTATTTATTCCATGGTAATATTGATCTATTGAAACTTACAATATAAAAACATACTTACAATATGTTCACTTATTATAAATAAAGTTATAAGAATTAGAATATGTCATCTTTATAAAAATAGATGTCACAACACTTGTTCCCAGTGACCAAATATGACCCATAAAATGTTAAACACATATGGACATTTGATTTATATATTTTATTCTTTTTTCCATATTTATTATTATAGACAAGTTCTAAACACTAAATGAGTGAATGCAGAGGTTTATGCCAATTTCCCTAATTACTAATTGAGAATAATATTTTATTTTTCCTAGTAGTGGCATTTATTTTCCCACAAATACAGCATGTGGTATTTATGTGTTGAAGCTGAAAAGTTAATTACACAGAAACTGAGAACACAAACACTTCCCGGATTTATAATAAGAATGAGAAACTGACTGATTGTGTGTAGGGAGTGCAAAAACAATTAAGTCCAGAAAGTAACTCTTAGGTTTTAGAGCACAATAAGGTGATTACATTGTATAATAACTACTTAAATAAATCTAAATAGCCAGAACTTAGAAAGTTTCAAACACAGAATAATAATTTTAATGAGATGAAAATTACCCTGATCTGATAATTACACACTATGTACACATGCCGAGTTATAATAATGGGTCTCATATCCAAGTACAAAGAGTAGATTCCAGGTAAAAATAAAAATGAATAGAAGTAAATTCTTTGATGTTTTAGCCAAATATCTACATTACCTCAGATTTTTAAATGGTATCCTACGTTCATGAATGTTTCACTCTTTTGGTTTCCCTTACTGTCATGTCTTTTAGATCTGGAAGTTCTAAAGAGTCATGGAATGATTTAGACTTATTTACATGGATTTCTCATGACTGTTATTTATTTTCAAAACTTGTTTACACTTTATTTTATTATTTTATTTTTATGTGGTGTTGAGGATTGAACACAGTTCCTCACATGTGCTAGGCAAGAATTCTACCACTGAACCACAATCTTAGCCCTGATGACTGGTATTTTTTAATATGTGGCTGGAAAAAACTAAAATACATACCTACTATTTCAGGTACTTGACTTAAAATCCAACATGCCTTGTATAAAAAAAATATTCCATCAGATTAACATCATTTTTTTGTATCAATTTTATGCATGGTTTCTTTACTGGAGAAATGCATCGCTTACTTCAAGCAGATGAATATTGGGACTCTTATGGAAGTTTGTCTTGTAGTCTTGGGTCAAATTCTTGTACTTTAATTTAAAAACCTTACAATGGAATGACTTTGAGTCTATCTGAACTGTGACTTTAATTACACCTTTATTCCAGATGACTAAGGAGAAAACAATAATATCATATTTCTACTGATATTCAATAGCTGGACTTTGGTCACTTGAGATAGTTTTTCTGGTCATGATAATAGCATATATGCAAGGTGGATAGCTACATTGGGGATTTAAAGACAGGCCTTAAATACTGTCAAAGAGCTTTCTACACATATTGCTACTAAATTTTAATATCATGAAAATAATTTGAATCCACAACATATGTAGCCATTATGAAAAGAAAAGTTTTAAATCTATTAAATCACATAGATGATGAAGTACATAATTAAAAGATAATGGCCAGCATTTCTACTGAGTACTTTTTATTTCAGAAACACATACATATTTGATCCTTGTTCTTCTTTCATACACAATAGCTCTAGAATATATGTAATAAGACTCCATATATGTAATACAAGATGATCAGATTTAGCACCAACATAACATTGAACTCAATAAAACATTACAAATACAAATTAAAAAATCATCTTAGAGGATATGCTTCTCAGTGTCATCTTAGATGATATATTAAAGGCATTAAGTCTGATAATAAATGGTCAAAAGATAGATCTAAAAAAATACATCTATGTGCACACCTACTACATTGAGATTCATTTTTTGAGAAGGTAGCAATTCTTTACTTTTGTACAATCATTCCATTTCAATTCATTGAAAATTGTAGAGTTTTCAATATATTCCTACTGCTTAATCAAGAAGAGAAAGATGAAATCAACTTAACACTCTACCTCAGAAAATCTCAAAAGAAGATAATATCAAGAAATATTTTGAGAATATATGGTAATTCTGAATCTATAAGAAAGGCTATGTACAGTGGGAGCACAGCTACTATTACATAATCCAGACATGATTTGGTAATAATATTCGAATGGCACCTGGAGAATAGTAGAGAGAGTTGATAATTGAAGTGGGAAAAATGTGTGTTGGGTGAATCCACATATATCCCTAATAATAGGATAGGCTGAGATTGATAAAGATGACACTATTTGAAATAAGGGCTTCTGCTTCATTTTCTCTTGAGATATATACTATTAATATGGAATTTGAAAATAAAGATCAACAAAATATATTATTTTATTAGTATAAGAAACATTTCCTCTGAAGTTCATCTTGAGATCTCAGCTAACACCATAATTTTCTTCTGCAACTTCACGTGCCTTTTCTAGCACAAGTTCTAACCCAAGAACTTTACCATTGGTATCTTGGCCATAACATATCTAGGGATGCTGATAATGATGGGGTTTATAGTTACAGATGTTTTTGTCTCAGAATTTTGGAGATGACATCAAATATAAATTAATAATCTACTTTCACAGGTTTGGAGAGGGGGCTTCTCCATTTTTACCATCTGCCTGCTGAGTGTTCTCTATGACATACACCTCAGCCCCAGAAGCTCTTGTTGGGCAACGTTCAACCATATATTGTCACATCAGAGACTGTGGTTCCTTGTTTCCTGTGGGTATTCTGCATGTATGTGACCTGATGTGATCTCATATATATTACTGTATGCTGAATAATCATACAGATGCATTACTTTCTAAGGCATTTATTTTAAATATTTGGGATGTTCCAGGAATTCTTTTTATAGGGTTCATGTCCTCAGGTCTTTCTAAAGTTCAATAAATAGAAAAACCTCTAACTAAAAAATAAATGATGTTATCACTATTAAAATGTGAACATTAATATAAATAAACAATATTTAAATCTCTCAGCCCATAGGTATAAGGACTTAGATTACAAAGATCAATTTTTTGGGAGACACAAACTACCAAAATGCATTGTGTCCTTGGTGATCATTGTACTGGGAAGAAACTATTGGTTTCAGCATTGGACTCTCACCAAGCCATGAATTTATTAAGGGTAGGACACTGATGTTTTCTTCTGTAACCATGACATGGTATCAATTATATGTAAAAAGAAAAAAAAAATTACAGAAAGAGAAAATGGTTCCCACATAAAAAGAAGGCATTACCAGCATTCTGTAATAGTGCAAAGAATATCCAAAATGTGGCCTCTGTCTCCTGGGGCATCTACAGAAAGCATGAACTTGTATACTTTCTGGCAGAAAAAAAAATGTTCTATCCTTCCAAAGAATTGGGCTTTATTACTTGAAATTATAAAAAGTAGCTGTGGATAAAGCAATATTTCTTGCAGGACTGAACATTCAATGTACATTTGCAAGAATATAAAATAGATTCCCAGAGCTATTCAATACAGAAATATTGTTAATACATAAAGCTCAGGAATAGCCCAAATGTCCATAATTAGTTTAGTTCCAACTTTGGTCTATCTACACCATGGAAAGGTAAGATTTTTGCATATGTGGGTTGTTTTCCAGGTTGTTTCATTGAGTAATAAATAAGGGGCAGACAGGATATACAGGAGCACTCCCTTTTGGGTAAGAAAGAAATTTACCTAATAACTTATTATTGTTATTGACTCCTACCAGAACAAGAAACAGTAAGAATATATACTAAAAACAATTAAAACAGATGTTCATGAAGGGCAATGAGAAAAGGTTAGTGGGATGGAATAGAGTTGAGTCTTTAACATGGGTTTATATTTGAACCACATAAACAACAACCATGTTGAAAACATAGAATTAAATCAATAAAAAAAATCAAGCCCAAAAGGTAAGAGTCTGACAACCCAATCATGAACCACACTATTCGGTTACTAATATCTTTTTTGTTTTTCTTTTTTTTAAAAGAGAGAGAGAGAGAGAGAGAGAGAGAGAGAGAGAGAGAGAGAGAACTTTGAAAAAAATATATATATATTGTTTTCAGGGGACACAACATCTTTATTTTATTTTTATGTGGTTCTGAGGATAGAACCCAGTGTCCCACGCTTGCCAGATGAGCATGATACCACTTGAGCCAGATACCCAGCCCCTAATTAGTTTCCTAAGCTTGCATGATTTCCAGGATCTTTTTCTCCAATGTGAACAATATTTTACCTAAATTTTTTACCACATGCTTGTTGCAATGTAATATTTACTGATCAGTAATTAGCCATAAAGGATCCCAGGATTCATATGCAATGTTTAGTGTCAGTGCAGCAAGGGACAACATGGGTTTTATGCTTTCTCCATTAGACTGGAGTTTACAATGGAAGAGGCCACTTCTTATCTTGAGTGAGCAGCCTGGTGAATACACAGATACGACTATTAATGTGCACTGAAGAATTCTTTGAAAGTTTATTGCCAGGAACACATAGAGGACTTGACAGTTACTTCCAGGTCCAGATTTCAGAAGCTTGGCTATACACACTTGGGGCAAAATGACCAGTCCTAGACCCTGTGTGAATATGTATTGTAATATTGTGGTAGTTTATCACAAGCCTAGGCAGAAAAAGGTTGGGTCTTGAAGGTTACTCAGTCATGTGGGTAGAGCTATGGAATGGGATTATTGTCCTTTATTAAAAGAGAGCTGCAAAGAAACTTCTCAATTTATCCTGTGAGGACACACATGGTGCACTTCCTTACTCTCATCAAGCTGCTATAATAATTTATGGTAGACTGGGTGGTTTATAAGCCACAGACACTCATTTTTCACATTGTATAAGATCAAGGCACAAGGCTATTCAATGCTTGTTGAGAAAATTTATAATGGGTAGAAGCTCCTGGCTGTGTCATAATGTGGTGGAAGAAGCCAGCTAGCCTGTAGCACCTGTTCATTAGAGCATTAATTCCACTGATGAAGTCTTCAGCCTCAGAAACTCAACACCTCTCCAAAGACTCACCTTCAAATACCATCACCTTATTGGAGAGAAGTTCAACCAAGATACTCAAAGGGACACAAACCTTCATATTACAGCTTTCTATGAAAAATCAGGATCTCAATAGTCAATAAATCTGTTGGAAAGTTGATCTTAGAAATCTGAGCTTTCAGAAGTCCACAAATAAAATTTGTTTTTTGCTTGTAAAGTATGTAGTTTCTAGAACTCCCTTAGAGCAGTCCAATCCGACTAAAGTATATTTCAAATGATGATATTGTCTTTTCAATTGTTCCTCCATTATGAACAGTTCTCTGATTTTTACACAGGTTATCAACTCTCTGGGCATCTCTCTCTCTCTGTATGTGCCTATGTACATGCACATACAACAGAAAGGAGTTTAGGACTTTCTGCCAAGCCCAATCCTCATATTCTGCATTTCTACATGTCAAATTTGAAAACCACCTGCTTGGCCCCATCCCTGCAAGGCAGGCCCAGGCCTCCTGTGGTGTTATTCTCTGAGCTACCTCTTTATGGTTGGAGTGAAGCCTGCTTCTACCCTGTACTCTGGACTCTGCTCTCTCCTCCTCAGTCTTTGCCTATACCCTGGTTAGAGCCAGGCCTTCCATTGCACCCGTACCTCCTTTAACTGCTCTATAACCTGATCATTATGTGCCAATGCTTTACCATGCTCATTTGTGCATTTCTTCCCCTCTGTTCCCACAGATACAACGAAGCTGCCATTTGCTAGCTGTGTGACCTAAATCAAGTTAACTTGACACAGCTGAGCATCTTTGTCCTGCAACATGAGTGTAAACATGGCTTCTGCTCATGGAGTTCTTATTGCCAGTGAAGAGGGCAGGGATAAAAGTCTCAAAAACAATGTCCAGTACATGGTCATCAAGGGCTCCTGATGTCATTAAATGTTACCACTACTAGCTGTCAATCTCATTTCACAACTTGGGAACATGAATCACTGAAAAGTAAAAAAAAATAATAATTATACTTAACTTCACCTGGCCAGTGGGACCAGGTCTGCTCTGACTCTAGATTCTCTGTCCCAACCAGAGCTCAGGGCCAAAATGAATACAAAGGTGCCACATTAATAGAGGACTAATGTAAACCTGGTAAAAGCAGTTTCATGAATGGACAAAAGGGAAAGAATTGTGGGAAGGAACCATATCCTATATCTGACACCTGGAGAATCAGGAGATTTTTACCTTCACATTGATTCCCTTCTCTTGAGAACAAAACTGTACTGAAAACAGACCCCAGAAACAGGTTAGTCATCAATGCAGACAATAAAGGACACTCTGGAAGTTACCAGGCTGTTTGGTGCATGTACAAGCAGTAAGAGCCACAGATCGGAAGACCTCAAATGGTTCACATGAGACCTCATTATTCCTGCATCTTCATTCCCTGGCTCACACAATGGCAGGCTGAGCTTGGAAACTCAAGGTTCTGTGTGCTGGCAGGTGATATACCCAAAAAATAGCATCTACACATCTTTTCACAAGTTTACTCATTCCACTCAGCCATAAACAACAGAGGAATTATATCATTTGTGGGAGATGGAGGAACCTGGAGCACATCAAATTAAATTAAATAAATCAGCTGCAGAAAGTCAATTTTCAAGTGCATTCTCTGATATGTGAAAGGTAAAAAGAAAAATGGAGTGAAAAAAGAAGTGGATCTCGAAAAAATTGGAGAGAGAATAGTTGAGTTTAGATTGATGGAAGAGAGGATAAGAGAGATGATTCAGGCACTGAGAAATGAGACTGATCAATGACGTTATGCCCATACATGTATATATTACAAATAAATATACTAATAAATTAATATAATGTCCTAATATAAATGACATTTTTGGCACCTGTGACTGAAATTCAGCATGCTTCACAATTGAGCAACATTTCTTCACCACTCTTTTTATGTATTTTTTTTAAATAGGTTTCTGCTAAGTTGTTCAAGGCTTTGCCAACAGACAAAAAGCTGGGTGACCACTTTTTGTCTTTGTAAAAATACAAAGGTCTGTCATCCCCCTGGCTTATGGAGCACTCACTAGGCAACAAGTGCCAACTATTTATGACTTCATTTAATTCTCATCATAGTCTTGAGAAGCAAGTGGCATCATCCCCATCTTTAACATAAATAAATAATAGTGGCGAGAAATTAAAGATCTATTCAGGCTGAGTGAGGTGGCACATGTCTGCAATACCAGCAGATTAGGAGGCTGAGGCAGAAAGATTGTGAGTTCAAAGCCAACCCCAGAAAAACTGAGGTGCTATGCAACTCAGTGAGACACTGTCTGTAAATAAAATACAAAATAGGACTGGGGATGTGACTCAGTGGTCATGAGCGCCTGAGTTCAATCCCAAGTACCAAAGGAAAAGAAATCTATTCAAGCCTTAAAAATATATAAAAGCCAGAATACAAATATACAATATGTATTCAAGACCTTGGTCCATTAACATTTATTTTATAGTAATCATAACATCTAGGAACCTCCCTGAAAGCTTAATAAATCCAATGCTTGAGAGTACTCCCCAGAGATTTTTGTTTCACTGTTTGGAGCTAAAGTCCAGGTATCAGGATAATTGACTCTAATGCTCACAATTAGGAATGGAATCACTTTTCTATTAAAAATCAGGGAAGCACAGACAAAGAGATTGGATTCACCTGCTCAATATTGTGTGTCAAGTCGACAGGAAAACCAGGGTATGTGTATATACTTCTGTAGCTCTCCAAAGAGCTCTCTGTGGCTCCAAAGAAAAGAAGACTCCACAAAGCTGGAGGCGGAACACAAGCCAAACCCTCTGCCACAACTCACACCACAATACTCCAATTCTCCAAGACAATAAGTGTGCATATAGGAGACAATTCCAGATGGTACCTTGGTGATCAATGGGCGACATGCAAAGAAATAGGGCACAACCAACTTTAGAAAAGGCAGAGGTGTGGCTGGGCCAGGGTGGGTACTAGTCTAGAGGATAAACTTTTCCAGGGCACATGAAGTCCAGGGCTTCCTCCTCCCCAAATGAGCCTTGCCTTATCACACATATGCTTGTTCAACTATTTATGCCCTTCTCCTATTTTATATTTCTCTTGCACATGGCTTTGGAGGTCTTGTGCTTTGGCATTTCTTATATTTTTTAATGCATCTTTCAAACTACCACAAAATCAACCATGAGGAATATTACCTGTACAGGTTACAGTTTTATTTTATTACCATTTAGCTCAAGTTCCCAAATCTCTCTGAAATACACATTTTTTAGTTTTTATAATTTTATTATCCCTTTACATATTGACAATGCTTGTGATAAAGCAGTATTCTCTGATTTCAACACTTGGAATATCAGTGACCTGCTTAAACTGATTGTACTTTCTTTTGATTCTCCATCATAAGCCTCCTTTTTATTTTTTTACAGTATATATAACTTTATATATAGTACAGACAAGCCCAAGCTAATATTACATGGTTTCTCTCAGAGAAAGGGCAGGTACCTCCATTAGTGAGTATGAGGGCTCATCACAGCTTCCTTAGTTTGGCCTTCCACCATGGGCTATGACTCAGCTCAATGTTCAATCTTCCTGTGATCTCCTCAGCCTGTGGCCTTCAGCTCATCTTCTTCTTTTGAAATTTTAGATTAATTTTAATATTTTACAAAGACCCTGAATGACAAAAATGCCAGTTTGAAAATGGTTGCATACATAAACAACACTACCCAGAAATCAGGTGCTTCATGTGGGAACAAGCAAGGGAAGAGGAGCCTATCACACATGATAGAGAGAGGATCCTCAGAGCTATAGTGGAACCATTGGAGGATACAGAAATCCCTCACCTCAAAGTTGAGGCATTGTAAGTTGTTTAATGGGTCTGAACTAATGTTATCATACAATCAGAACAATAGCAACTGTGATTGGTACATGATTCCAATTGAGATGCCTTTCCAAATATGTCCAGAAAAATGTTTGGAGACCAGCTATCCCAGGATTGGTGTTATCAACCAAAAAAGAAAGTAAAATTAAGAGACAGCTGACATGTTACACTGGGAAAGCCACAGTTCTGTGTTTTCCAGGGGGATGTTTGTCATCTTTCTATAGACATTAAAATTATAGGCCTGCAGGGAAAGAACTTAAAGATGTCTTTCCTTAAAACATGCAACTCTTGAGGCTATTACCTGCACCACATTCTTCCTGGCCTCATCCATCTGGGTAATTGCCTCTGCATTCTTAGATTCAGAAGTAGTGTGCAGTTGGGTCATGGAAAGGCTGTGGAAGAAGGGAATTTTAGCATATTGCTGAGGTTTCTTGTAGATGAAGAAGAGAGACTTCAGCTCCAACAGTTCAATGCAGCCCAGAAAACTTTGTTCTGTATGATACATTGAGGATATTTTCTTCTAACAATGTTTGCTTTTTAATTCATATCCTCCTAAAATGAGTCATTTTTTAAATAGGGATTGATGATTAATTTTAGTTTCTCATTTGTTCTAAGTTTAATGAGTTCTACTGATACAACTTACATATAGAATGTCATCTAGAGATTTTAAACATTACTTATTTGTATACATATTATAAAAGAAGACATGAGTTTTAACTTGATATTTTATAAACATTTATTTTATTTACATGTGGATCTGAGGATCGAACCCAGGACCTCACACATGCTAGGCTCACACCACTGAGCCATATCATCATCTGTAATTTAGCATTTTTATTTATAAACTTGCTTCTGTAATATTAATAAATAAAATAGAACTACTATTGATGTGATTTCTATAATTTGAGTAATTATAAGTTTTTAAACTTTTAGAAGAAAATGAGATTCTATGTTCAAAACTTCATTTCATAGAGGGCAATATCACAATGCCATAAACTACATATATTTCTTATAAAGTCTTTGGATCCAATTTAACTCAAAGAATAAAAAATTTCCTGACCCTGTACTCTCTCAGTTAGGAAAGGTCAAATGAGAGGATCATAATAAAAGTGTTTGGAAGCACACTGAAAATTTTTGAAAATCAAATGAACATACTAGTAATTTCCTAATCCTGGATTAATAATACACAGGAATATAATTTCCAAGTTTAGAGGAGGAATATTGGTGTTGATTAGTTCTTTATGTATTAGTTTTATGTGTATATATATGTGCCTATATACACACATATGTCTTTTCCAATTTCTATTACAATGGAACTGTCTGACTCTAACTTTTCTTAAAGGAACATTTAGGTCAGTGGAATCTCATCCTACCCTGTCACTGTATTTCAATTTCTGATATTTTCACAAACTCAGGTTATTTTTTAGTTGTTTTTTTTTACTTGTTTGCTTGATTCTTTACATGAACAAGTAATTGTGAACCTGTCTCCTTCTCTGGTCACTGAAACACAAAGAACAAGATGACACAGAAAAGCCAAAGTTGTGGGGAAGAAAAGCAGGACTTGAATTTTACATAACGACATCAATCAGAGAGACAGACTGCCCTTTAGGAATCCATGGGTTTCCCAGTAATGAAAGCTTGGCATCTGTGAAAAAGCACTCTCTGGCTTTTTATTTCTTTACTTTAATATTAAACAGATGTTAACTTTATGAACCATATAAATTTATTGACCATCAACTATGTGAAAAATTTAAGGCTAAACTCTTGGATGAAGAGTTCTTTAAGCCACTGTGCATTTTCTAGCTTTCATGGTAATTGCTCTCTAATTTAGAAACTGTGAAGAACAAGAATTTCTAGACAATTCTATAATTAGAACGAGGCATATAATTTCAAACTACTCATATAAGCATATATTACATTAATACATCTGAATAAATGAAGCATGTGAGATCACAAAACAAAAACATGGGCCTAAAACTCCCCACACAGTTATGAAAAGTGCTGTAATGACAAAGCAAAATAATTGTCTTTTGGGTCCAAAGCATGAGGTTTCAAAGTCCTGTAGCTAATAAATATCTATACCCTCTTTATTTCAAATTTATTGCTGTGCATGCATTATCATAATTTGTTTGAAGGATCATGTGTTGATCTAGTGTTTCATTTCAAACAACTCTCTTAAAAGTACTAAGAATTTTTTTCTAATATCCATCACTAATAGTATTAGTACCATAGTTATATGGTGATTTTTGAGCCTAAAGGAGAAGTTTACTTAAAATTTCAAAATTATGTGTCACTGAAAAGGTAGAAGATATACTCTATTAAAGCTGGCTTTATTGTCTAGGAAATAGAAATATCAAAGGAATTATTTCCAGGTATTTGGTCATTTTTGATGTACTGATCTGTGTATAATAAATAAAATTTAATTATATTTGCAGATTTATGGAACTATGCTTCAAATTAAATGTTCCTTGAGAAAGAATATTAGTGTTTTTAGCTTCTACATCTATGTCTAGAAAATTTACACAATATCATTAAAATTATATGTTTCCTGTAGAAATGCTATTCACTGTATTGTATTTGGAGGAGATTAATGGATTTGGTATTTTTGCTTCAAATATGTTTTGTCAAAAAAAACAGAACATGGTTATAAAGCTTTTTTTATATTATATTATCAATTTATGGTGACGTTTTTATTCTCTTTCAAGCACAACTATATATAAAAAATAGTGATTCTTTTTTTTGGTGTCATGTTATGTTCCAAAATTCTTATCTTTTGTGAAACAAAATGATAATTTTGTAGTGCAGAATTACATCCTTATAAAGCCTATTTTATTTCCCCCAATTTTAATCATGGATCTAAATTCATATTAAAATGTATTGAACATTTTTTACTGTGTATTATAAACCCATAAACTAAACTAACTATTTTACTTAGAGACCTGGATCTTCAAATATACAATTCTATTTTACCCACAATGAATTAAAGTAACAGTAAAATAGAAGCATAAAATGAGATAAACATTCACAATGAAAAGAGGAGGTGATCTCCAGTGACAAAAGACTTCAAAGTACTTCTGGAAAACAGAAAGTATGGAATCAGATAAAGGATGCATTTGAGTTCTAATTAGGGCTCCCAAGGAGGGAGATTAAGACCATGACTAGGCATTTTGGAAGTCTCTAAGATAGGGGGCTTCAGATCAGCACAATGGAAATAAAGGGAAGGGAGCTTGCTTGGGTGCACAGAATCTGGGTTTGTAGTCTTATCTCAAAGGAGGATTTTGCTTACTCCAAATGAAATTTTGGAGTTGTCTTGCACTCTCATATTGGGTCCTAATTGAGACATAGAGTGTGATTTACATGAGTCTCAAACAGTCTTGAGTGTTGGAAGCCTTGAATGGTCATAGCCAGAAAAACTCTCTTCTACTGATGAAAATATTTTGAAAAGACCACTTTCAGCAATTGTCTGGGAAATGAATTCTTCTGTCCTTATGGTGCCATAAAGCACAGGTCCCTATAGTGACACCACAAAAATTCGCTTTTCAGTCAAAGTTCTGTACTTAGTTTATGGTACTGGTGACAGTCTGTTCCTGAAAGAAAAAAAAAAAACTTATAAAAAGGAAAACAGGGCAATTAATTACAGTTTTGACAGCTGTGTAGACTGAATGTCAAATTAATGTCATCTTGTGTTTTTTCTGCTCTTCTTTTTAGATCCCCTAAATGGACTTTTTTTGGTCTCTACAACTTAGCTGATTGAGTGAAACTCATACATATGTCCAAATCAATTGAGCCTCCTCACCATGATTTTCTCAAGACACAACTACTTCACTGGTCTTTTTACAATTCCTGTATGGAAAGTGAGTACTAAAAAGAAGAGAATTGGATCATCTGTTTTCAAATTGAATCATCTGAGTTTTTATCTCCATTGCAACATGGAATCAATGTCCTTCTGATAAGGAGAGTGAATTGACCTAGCTAGGAATGTACTTTCTCCTCTTGCTTTCTGTTTTTTTTTTTTTTTTTTTTTTAGTACATAGAATTTTGAGTCCTCAGGTACAGTTTAAATTTTAGTTAGAATCTTGTTAGACATCCTGGTGGAATAGTGTCCTCTTAAATAATTAGGATTTCTAAAACTAGAGGATGCGGAAGCATGGTGTAAGAAAATGTAATTGCCAAGTGGGTTAATGGGAGTGATAGAGAATGAAGAATCTTCAACTTTGACAGTCTAGCTCCTGGACCTATGTAGTCTATCTCTTGGTAGCACAAACTGATATAATGTTATGTAATTTAAGAAGTATAAGCAACATCATCACCTGTTCCAGAATTCTACCAGGCCAGTACCTTTTTATTTATTTCTTTTTTGTAGGTGAAAATACAGTGAATAACATGGTCATAGACCCATATAATATCTTTGTTTTTGTTAACTGTGGTCTCATTCACTTTTATGCATGATCCCTTGGCACTTTATTAATGGTGCGTGCTTAGGATTTATTGTCCCTAAAAGCAAAATGTAAAAAAAAAAAAAAAAAAAAAAAAAAAAAGTTTGGGTTTTTCTGGTTAAAATTATTTCTTCATTAAAAGAGGGCCACTTGTTGATTTATGATGAGAGAATGATGAAAAGAATGATGCTGTCACAAGTGCATAGAAATAGACCTCTCTTCCTAACTGGCTGGATATTTGTAAGAAGTATTTGATAGATAAAATGCAGTGACTGGAAAACACTATGGTACTCAGTCCTCAATGATCCTGTGCATCATCAGAGGCTGGATAAATAAAACTAGCGAAGTCAAGTTGTCAAGTTGGTTGTCTTGTACAATGTCCATGATATATTTGCTTTGGTATTTGATAGCATGAAATCTTATGATATTTACACTGCAGTATCTCTTTCAGAGATCCATCCTGATTACTGTACCCCCAAAATTTTATAGTCTTCAAAAGTTCCTTCTAGACTCTTGAAAAGTTTTAATTTCTTCCTATAAGTTTATGTACCTTCTTAGCTGAGGTAACATTTTTTACAGTGTAATTAAGGATGAAGTGTGCTGCCAAGTATTCTTCTATTTAGAAAGAGCTTTTTCCACTTTTCATTTTTCAAGGCAAACCCTGAAAGATACTGTACAATGATGCTATTTTATTTCCATTTACCTCTAAATGAAGCTAACTCATATTTATTTCTAGTAACATTTTGTTAAAAGTTGGCCAATTTCTTCATCTATATGATTTATAAAGGGACCTTGTCCCAAAGAAGGGAATGAATAGGTGTTGTATCAATTCTTTGCTCTGAAATTTATTGGGGTTTTCTGAGAAAAGTGTAACTTCGTGATTATCTTCTTGATTAGTTATTTGCCTAGTTATGGTCACACTTGTAGAGTGTGAAATGCAAAGGATGATAAAGAGTAAAATAAGTAGAAGCTATACATTTATTATGCTTTTGTAACTGAAGAAAGGTTTGTGAAGTACTTTATGACTTGCATAACTCTCTACCTTCCATTTAAAGTCATAAGATAAAATTCATCTTTATTTTTGTGTTTCACAAATAAACTTCTAAAAATAAAATTTACACCTATTTTTCCTAATCCTGTTCATGATTTTTCCATTTTCTTGATTATATGAAATTTTCATAACTCATACTAACTTGATAATCTGTGTCATTTCCTGGCTTACAAACAATTATTGATTTTTGTCTCTTTTTATTTATAGTTGGCCTCCAGTGACTAAGAGGAAGACTCCTTCCTGTCTGCTCCTCCCAGGCCTGCTCCAGCCTCTCAGCTTCCCAGACCCTCATGCAATGGTTGTAAATTCTTCCAGAAGCTTTTTTACTGTCTAATTTTCAGAACTAAAAATAAAAAATAAAATAAAAACTTAAAAAAAACGTTAAAATGCAAAATGTGGAGGGAGAAAGCAGTATATATATATATATATATATATATATATATATATATATATATATATATATATATATTTGCAATTAGGCTTTTTTAAAATTTTGAAAATATTTTTCTTTTTTTAATGTGGGTCAGCCACTGATATTTCATCAAAATATAACAGTCTCTTTGTTGAGTTCAGGTAACCAAGGAATAGCCACACCCTCAGAACAAAATAAAACACACACATACAAAAAAAAAGAAAAAAAAAACAGAATCATCTTTAACCTAACGTTTTATAAAATGTCTCAGATCCTCGTAACTTGCACACAAGCTTCTGTGTTCAGTTGAATTGTAACTGCTTTTTGTATTTGGAGAGAGTGTGACCACTGAACTTGAAACCTTTTATTCTGAGTGTCTTGGTGGTTTTTGGTGAGATTAAGTAGGTGACAGGGTGAAGAGAAAGTGGGGAGCTCTTCGCTTTTATAACATGAATTTTTCTCCACAGTCTACTCTCAGCTGCCAGACCTCAAGTTTTTCTTACACTGGTATACTTTAACTATTCTTATTTCCCCTTTACCAATAATATTTAACAGCAGTTTATCAAACTAAACTTATTAAGAACAATTTTAAAAGTAAAGTTATAGTTCACCTCACCAGTATACACTTATTGCTTATGGTTTCACTCACCTGCTATGCCTGTTTTTAGTGTCTGAAAAACATAGATATTATTTTCCATATTTTATCCAGTTTCTTACATGTATATACTGGAAAGAAAATCTGGTCTGGAAATATTCCATTTTGATTGAATGCTATATTCAAGAAAATAATATTTAAACATGCTAAACATATCTACAGAATTTCTCAAGAAGCTATGCTTTAACCAAATAGAATATCCTTAAAAAAAAAAACTATGGTCAGCTTCAATAAAGCAAGAATAGAACCCAAGTATTTATCATTAATGATAGATTATAGATGATACATACAGAATAACCACAAGATTTAAAGAAAAAATCGTATTCAACCTGGAATTCTAAACTGAAGCAGACAGTAAAT